>NC_080797.1:43144741-43448871 GCF_028018385.1 Neofelis nebulosa
CTGAGATTAAAAAATGTTTTCAATGTTTATTTGTTTTTGAGAGAGACAGAGTGTGAGTGAGGGAAGGGCAGACAAAGAGGGAGACACAGGATCTGGAGCAGGCTCCAGGCTCTGAGCTGTCAGCACAGAACCTGACACAAGGCTCGAATTCATGGACCACGAGATTATGACCTGAGCTGAAGTCAGATGCTCAACTGACTGAGCCACCCAGGTGCCCCTAATTTCTGGGATTTTTAAAAATCTTCATTATTTTTTCCCAGCATTACATTGCTTTGGGTTGGGTTTTATTTTGTTATTTTTCTATTTTTTAATTCTATTTTTTTCTATTTTTACTTACTTTACTTTTTTTATCCAATTTTTGAGAAATGGAAATATTTAAAACTATTAAGTATCTATGACAGAAGATCAACTTTGTTAATTTAGATGTGCAGTGTTGTTATTATTATTTCCCTTCCAAATTCTCCCATAATGGTTTAAATTTATATTTAACAAAATAATGATATAGCAGCATCCCCTGATCCCCACTGAATTCTGGGAAACCAAATATTTTTAACTTAAATATAATTATATGGTAACTTGCTTATTTCTTAATTTTTGCATTGTGACCAAAGAATAAAACTGCAGAATATATATATATATATACACACACACACACACATATATATGTATATATATACACATATATGTATATATGTATACATATATACATGTATATATGTATATATGCATATATATATATATTTTTTTTAATTTACTGACTTTTCTTTTTAGTTGTAAATAGTACAAAAGTAGTTCTAATATAATATAATAGAAAAAAAATGGCCACACTTTTTTCTCCTTGGTTACCTATTCTTCTTTGGAATATAATCTTCCTACCATGTTAGAGGCAGCAATGTACTATTCGCTACCTGATCTCCTTCCTTAAGCATTCCTTCTGTTTCAGAAGATGGATATCTAAACTGAGATGAACTAATTCAGGGACAGTAGAAAATTGATAAGAATTTAAAATTAGGATATGAAGTACCTATCCCAGTGAGATATGGCTTCTGAGAATGAGGATAGTACAACAAAAGAGACTTCGAGGATATTACTCTTGGCATTGCTGAATAACTATCCAAAAACTTAATGTCTTCAACAATATTTAAGTTTTAGCTCATGACTTTTTAGGGCCAGCAAAGCAGGTGCTTCTTGGCTTGTCTCCATGGTGAATCTTAGATCAGCTGTGAATCAGGTAAGCACCTCTGCCTGGGGGCATGGGTGGCTGTCAATTGGATCACCTTGGTTCTCTTCCCTTTGTCTTATTTCTCTATGTCTGTCATGGCCTTCAACAGCCATCTGGCTTGTTCTTATGGCAAGGCTGAAGCATAAGTGCACAAGCTCAAAAGCACGAGAAATCAGGCTAAACATGCAAAGCCTTTCTAGACACAGAACCTGTATGTGGTTAACTTCCGCCATGTTATTAGTCCAAACAAGTTGAAAGGCCATCCCAGAGTGAGAGTATAGATGCAGAACACAATATTACAGGTCAATAAATGTGGATACAAAAGGACAATTAATTTGTGCCAGAATAGCAATCAGTTACCATAGTCCTCATTGGTGTCCTCATAGGCAGGATACACTTACTGCTTTTCAAGACCCCCCAGAATCTATTCTTCTCTAACCGTGTCTGCAGTCTGAAAGCCCAGGAATTCATGGTCTATCTTAGCTTTTTATGTGCATCTCCTTGATAAGGAGAACTATGAAGTAAGGAAACACATCATCCACCCCTAAACCCCCATCTTCCAACCCACAATAGAGCAGTGAAACAGGGAAAGACAAGAAGCGGACATTAAACATCGCCGTTTGTGAAAAGGATGGATAGGAGGCACATATCTATTACTGGTCTTAGCCATTCTGAAATTTCCTGGGCAAATGTTTCAAAGTCCTGCAATTCTAGGGATGAAAAATACTACTAAATTTAGGCTGTGGTCCTACACCTTGTCTTGCACTGTGTCCTGCAGCTACATTCAATTTGATTTTTATGCTGAGCCCATTTCTTTCTGTTGACACTTAATATTTTACTGGCTTAAGAAGCTGTATAGGTCATAAACAGAGTGGGCAGAAACTAAAAAGTTATAGGGCAAAATTTATGACTTTAACACTATTGTATAGGGTCATCAAATAAATAAATTCACGACAATATTTAACCTGGGACTTAAGTCAATCCTGAAAAAAAAAAACAAACCGTCATCATAACAAAGAAATCATTAAGAAAATAGATGTATGAGAGAATTAGGAAGATGGATATAGTGAGACAAATATAACCCAAGTTCAATAAAGGGTAGAGGATATGTGGTTAAGTAGTCTAGTTTCTGGGTTAAGCCCCTCATAAGTCTTCATTATACTCCTTTTCCTTGGGGTCCAAAAGGAAACCCTCATTCTTTTTCTCACCTTATTCTTTTCTGTAAGCTAATTTTGGCAACATCTTAACCCAAACAGCATGTGCCTAAATCCTTTGTTGAAATAGACATATGTTTTTCTCCTATCTTAATCCTAGATACATTGCAGATTCTCCTCCTTTTTTATTGATCTCCTTGGGCATATGAGTGGAAATACACTTATATGGAACCATGTTTAAGTAGATATATAAAATATTATTTTCATTATTACTATTGTAGTATGTATCCCCAATAAAAGAATGAAGTGCAAAAAGAATCAATCATGGTATTTTCTGGGTGATCATTCTATAAAGTTGTTTATTTTCTCTGCTTACAATTTTTTTAAAACTGAAAATCACACACATATCCTTAGCGTTCAGTTCAGTTCAACAATTCTATGTACCTTTGAAAACACAGGTTACAAGACAGAATTTTTTTTTCACCAAAGAAAATTCATTTTGGCTATTTTCTCTCTTCCCTGCCTTTTGTGATGCAACCATTTCCTATTTTTAATCATTATAAATCAACTTCATTTGTTCTTGGAAGTTATAGAAATGGAATGATAGAGGTGATCGTGTGTGTGTGTGTGTGTGTGTGTGTGTGTCTGAGTTACTCTGATCAATATAGTGATTTGGGGATATATCCATGGTGCTGTTTCATTATCTTTTGAAATATGTTGTCTTTTCCACTTTCAATTTCCTTTTTCTGTGGGGATCCCCTTACGTACATGTTAGACCATTTGATCTCTGACAGATCTGTTCTTTGTCCTATTTTTTTCACACTTTATTTTTCCTCTTTAAGTTTCTCTTTGATACTTTCTGTTGCTCTGTATTCAAATTCTCTAATTCTTTTCTGTACTGAATTCAATGTGCTATTAAACCCATATAATGAGTTTTCATTTCAGATGTTATAATTTTCATTTGAGACATTTCCATTTCACTCTCTTTTTTTTCCCCCAATGTTTCTATGTCTCTGCTAAAATTCCCTGTATACTTGTTATGATGAGCACTGGGTGTTGTACGTAAGTGATGAATCACTGAATTCTACTCCTGAAACCAGTATTCCACTGTATGTTAACTAACTAGAATTTAAAGAAAAATTTGGAAAAAATAAAATAAAATAAAATAAAATAATAAAATAAAATAAAATAAAATAAAATAAAATTCCTATATACTTAGGTTTCTCACATTTTCAACTATATCCTTTAGTGCTTTCACCAGTTACTTTTTTGCCTATTTTTATTTATTTCTTTTAAGACCACTTCCTCACAATTTCCAGAGGTTCTTTCTTTTTAAAACAAAAAAAAAGTTTTTAAATGTTTATTTATTATTGAGAGATAGAGGGAGACAGAGCATGAGCATGGGAGGGGCAGAGAGAGGGGGAGACACAGAATCTGAAGCAGGCTCCAGGCTCTGAGCTGTCCGCACAGAGCTGGATGCGGGGCTCGAACTCCCAAACTGTGAGATCGTGACCTGAACCAAAGTCGGACGCTTAACAGACTGAGCCATCCAGGTGCCCCTCTTTCTTTTTTTTTTAAATAACAGTTATTTTTAAGCCGTTGAATGGTAATTTTAATATCGAGCCATCTCTGTATCTACTTTCTCTTATTTTTTCTTTTTCTTTTTGTTTTGGAGAGAGAAAGAGCATGCACATGAGTGGGGAGAGGGGAGAGAGGGAGAAAGGGAGAGAATGTCAAGCAGGCTCCATGCTCAATGCAGAGCCTGATGCAGGGTTTGATCCTACAGTCTTGGGATCGTGACCTGAGTCAAAATCAAAAGTCGGGTGCTGAACCTACTGAGCCACCCGGGTGCCCCTCAGCGACTACTTTCGACTAATTATATATATATATATAATTGTGTATATATATATATACACATACACACACACACACACACACACTATGGATCTCTCTCTCTCTATCTCTCTCTGTGTCTCTGCTTCTGTTTCTTTGTGGGTTTTGTAAATTTGTTTTTATATGATTGTCTTTTGTGTAAAAGAATAGTATTGGCAGAAATACATCATAGTTACATTTAGAAAAAAAGAATATGCCTTCTTGTAACAAGCTGCTGTTATGAAGGCCTCATTCAATTTCCCTGGTACTGAGCTAGGCTTGGGCTTTTTGACACACCCAGTCTGAGTGGCTTTAGCTGTCTTGCTTCATTTCTGCTTCCTCATGGTTCAGAAACTGAGCACGGTTCTTTTCCTTTTGGTGAGGCTTGGGGTCTGAGAACGTGTGAGATGCTTGAGATAACTTTGTGCTTTATAGCTGAGCTGCCAGCTCTCCAAATTGTGGAATACTTCTCTGGATTTCTACTAAAATGGAGTCTGGTTTCTGGAGAGTTTCCGTGGGTCTCAAAACCTGCTTTAGGCTTTGCACACCTAGAAAGACTTCTCCAGCTGATATATCATTGCGCTGTTTCTACTCCTTCCGAGGTAACATCTGTGTGTCTTAGATTCATTTCCTCAGATATTCCGCTCTGTTTCCATCATTGAAAGGTGGTTTCTTTGTAGCTGTGTGAGGCTACATAAGCCTTAGTAATGGTGTCTTTCTCAGTCCCCCTGTTCTGCACCCCAGCCCTTGTCATACTGCCTCAAAGCAAATAGTGAAGACTGATAGAACAGTTGGTGAATGAGTGTAGACTTATTCTATGTTGAGGGTTCCTTGAAATTCTAATTTTTCAGGTACATCAAGATGCATCATATACATAGAAGTATAATAAAAATCCAGCTTGTTTCTTCCTACTCCCATGAATAGTAAATTCCTCATTCTCTCATCATTCTGTGGAGATATGCCAAGATCCTGTGTTTTATACAATCTGTTAACCTTCTAGAACCCATATCATGTTTCTTTGCATCTGGAACTCTCCGATGTGCTCAGAAAAACTATTCGTTTTTGTGGTTTATTCGTCTTATTTGATTGTTGGGGGAAAGAGACAATCTCTTGTTATTGTCTATGTCCTAATCAGAAGCTAAGTATTCTATTCCTTGTGTTACATTTATTTCCAAATATTCTTCCAAATTAGCATGCATTGATTTAGTTATCATAGTAATAAGTGGAGTAAATAAATAGAGTAAAACTAATCCAGTTCGCCACCTTACCCAAAGGAAGTGGTTTAAAACGTAAAACATAAAATACCAGGCTTTAAAAGAGAAGTCATTTCCTTTACATTAAGAGGTAATTTACTTGTTGAAGGCAAACATTTTCTATCGTCTTGCTTTTTGTTACTTTTATAAATGTTGAATTTATAATAAAAGTCTTCATTTATCCTCCTCTATGTTGCTAGAAACTGAAGAAACACTAGTATGTTAGGATACCAATAGCTGAAAGAGAATCTTACCTTTCTTATATATGTAATCAAGATAGAGAATCAACAGAGTATTCACCAGCACTTGCCAGTATTCAGTAGTATAAAACACATTACAATTCAAACAATAAACATTTTAGCATATTAAAGCTTGAGGATCAATCAGGTAAAATAAAGCAAACCAACCAACCCCCAACAGCAAAAAGTTACACACTCATTTTACAACTCACAAAGAACTTCGATTTACCAGTGTTACATTCATATCTATATAAGCACACGTGTCTACCTCATCCTTCTGGAAAAAATAACAGGTTCATAACACTTTAGAAAAGTTGCACAGGGAATTGAGTGATTAATGCAGAATCAATACTACTACCAAAGAGTCTACCTGATTTATCTTACAATCAACATGGGAAAACCATTTTGATGTTATGACTCAGCAGATGTCAAGATGTAAACCTTTCACAAAATGATTTCAGGGCAGGAGTTGACTTGCTTACTCTGCAGAACCAGGCGAGAGAGAAAATGCTAGTAAGAGTTCACCCAAGGATGTGCCTCAAATGCATTGAGTATTCTTTCTTATTTTTTCTTCCTTTCATCCTCTCTCCCCCGATTCGCCCCTCCAACTATTGTTAGAAAGAATAAAAATGATGCAGTCCGCAATAAAGTGGGTGGAATATTAGTTACCTAGAGAAATTATGTTAGTGTGAAATGACTAAACAAGACCATTTTTACTAAAACTTGGCTGGGATGGATCTGAGCTGCCAAGTGAGGTACATAGAGAATTACAGCCATTTGAAATTTACAACTACATGGTTTCTGTTTCAGAGAGTCCTTCAACTCTTTGAATATTAAAGATTCCCACCCTCACCCCAGAAACAGCCCTGATCCATCACAAAACTCTCATCTCATAGACAGTGGGACTTACGGAAGTGTGTTGCCAACTACGTTAATAATAATAATGAGGGGCGCCTGGGTGGCTCAGTCCGTTAAGCGGCCTTCGGCTCAGGTCATGATCTCGCGGTCGTGAGTTCGAGCCCCGTGTCGGGTTCTGTGCTGACAGCTCAGAGCCTGGAGCCTGTTTCAGATTCTGTGTCTCCCTCTCTCTGACCCTCCCCCGTTCATGCTCTGTCTCTCTCTGTCTCAAAAATAAATAAATGTTAAAAAAAATTAAAAAATAATAATAATGATAATAACAATAAATAAAAGCCAAAGAAATTCTAATGTAGTGCATCTAAAACTCACCAGGATGGAGTGAATTGCCTAGGGTTCTGGAAAAGTAAATATGGCCTCTACACAAAAATTGTTCAGAAGCCTGAACCCATATAAGTTGACTTTATTGTTACAAATATCCTTTGTATTTTGTTTAAAAAATTTTTTTTTCAACGTTTTTTATTTATTTTTGGGACAGAGAGAGACAGAGCATGAACGGGGGAGGGGCAGAGAGAGAGGGAGACACAGAATCGGAAACAGGCTCCAGGCTCCGAGCCATCGGCCCAGAGCCCGACGCGGGGCTCGAACTCACGGACCGCGAGATCGTGACCTGGCTGAAGTCGGACACTCAACCGACTGCGCCACCTAGGCGCCCCTGTATTTTGTTTTATATAATTGTTTGCACACCACCCCCATCTCTGTGTACATACACAGTCCTCCCCTTCTCCATGATCTCTGCATGGAAAGTCCCTTCTCATTCTTCAGGTCAAGTGTAAATGTCACCTCCTCTTCTTAGAAACCTTCCTTGACTACCTTATCTCAATCTAGGCATCTTGTTTATTTTCTAAAGGGCCCTTAAAAAATGATTCTCTATTACTTTCTCTGCCTAATCATCAGTTGATAAAGGCAGGACCATGTCTGATGTTCTGGGATGTTAGACATTTAGCAACTGCCACACTGCAATGCACAGAGGATCTCAGTTAATATTAGTGAATAAACAAATATATTAAATAATAGATCTCTCATGGAGTCTCCTGTGACCCTTTCTAATAGAAGTACTTTTCTCTAAGCCTCTTCTCTAAGTAGTAATGAAATTATTGGGTTCTGGTTGCAAGTAACAGAAATCCAATATAAATTATCTTAAGCCCCAGAAGGGATATCATTAACACATACAACAACAACAACAACAACAACAACAAAACAAAGATTGGTCTTTACACAAATGGCAGGGTCCACTTTATAAATGGTATCAGCACCTCAGAATTACTGTTTCTCTCTTTTCGTCTTTCACCACTGCTTCCCACTGAGTCAGTTTTATTTTCAAGCAAATTCTCTATATGTAAGAAATGTGGTCCCCAGTAGATTCAGGCCTACATTGAATCATCTTAGCAACAACAGAAAGAAAGCATCTTTTTGTTACCACAATGAATGACCCTTGGAGGACACTAATTAATCTGGCTGGATTAATCTGTGAAGCCAAACGAATGAAGACATTGACTGGCCAGACGTGATTCATTGTCCAACTCTATCATCCAAAACACACCTCCCAAAACTTCCTAGAGTGAATTTTTTGCTCGTGAAAGAAGGCTTATTTTACCAGAATAAGAAAGCAAGAATAGAATGTTCTGGAAAGACCAAAGTATATTAATCTGATTCACCACACATTTCACCTGTAACTCTTCTAGAGTTAGTTGCTACTTTATACCCTTTATGAAGGTGTGGAATATACAAACCACAGTTCGTGGTACATTAGATTCTTGGTTGTTATGTCTGAGTTTCCGTTGTATTAAACAGAGTTCCTGGGGTGCCTGGGTGGCTCAGTCAGTTCAGTGCCCCATTCTTGATTTTGTCCCGACTCTTGATTTTGTCCCAGGGCATGATCCCAGGGTCCGGGCATGGAGCCCACTTAAGATTCTCTCTCTTCCTCTGCCCCTCTCCCAGCTCACACTCTCTGTCTCCCTAAAAGTAAAAATTATAAAAAATAAAAAGTAAACAAAGTTCCTAGTTTACTACTTTCTCCTAATAAATGTCTTATGGATGAATTCATGAATGAGTGAATGAATATTTTTCTGAACTTTTCAGCCGGACTTGTGTTGAATTTTCTAATTAGATTTATAATATAACTTTGTCTCATGAGAATCACTGTTTTTAGGTGGAAGGCAGGAATGAGTGACAGAATAAGAGGACATTTCTATGGCCAGTGACTATAATTTCAGACAAGAGCATTCCCAAAAAGAATCCACAAAATAGGATAAGCACAGAGAAACCACCATGAAATAGTTCTGAAAATATAGAAATAAGCCACTACCATCTGGAATTTTACTTAAAATTTTTTTTTTTACTGAAACTTTTACTGGAATTTTTCTCTACTTCCTCTTTCAAGGGAAAAAAACAAAGAAAAGAAAAGGCTACGTTCTGAGCTCAAAGGAGATTCAGATAGGCTACAATGTTTGAAGCAAACTGAAGTCATCACTAAAATCTATAGATTCCTTTAGTTCTCTATGGTATACAGTAAAGCAATATATAATCCATTTGTGACTACATGTTATTGAAAGGTCTATAAACCATATACAACTTTGAGTGTGTATGAAATTCGGGAATAATTCTTACTACTTACTGTAATTTTTGTAATTTCATAAGGCCTCAGCACAAAACAACTATCAAAGTTCTCATAGACTCTGTTAATAAAAAAGCAATCAAATCAGCAATTCTCAAATACTTATAATTTTTGCTTTTTCCACTCAGTACTACAAAGGGAGAAATTTTAATAATCAGTTAAGTTATATATTTCCATAGTTGCATGGAAAACTTTTTCACTCCCCCAGTGGTTCTTGTGAGATATGGTTAATTTTGGGAATCTAGAATTATGAGAAATTTCTGCTCTAAACTATAATTCTAATATCTAGCTCTGTTAATTATTACTACTACTGTCCAAATTTAACCAAGATTTTTAGAAGGATTTTTTATAACAAATTGATTTGAAAATTTAATGAAACATATTCATTAATATGATTAATATGATTAATATTAATAATGAAATTGTATTCAAACATGTTATAGATAAGGTGTTTAAAATCAAATTATTTAAAGAAGATAACAACAGTAAAAGTACTCATGCCCTAACAGCCACCAAAATATAGTTTAGAGATATACTCCTATAAATATTTTGGTTGAGGTACCTGTGTGGCTCGGTTGGTTAAGCATCCAACTCTTGGTTTTGGCTCAGGACATGATCATTTTGTGAGTTAGAGCCCTGCATTTAGCTCTGTGCAGTGAGGAGCCTGCTTGGGATTCTCTGTCTCCCTCTCTCTCTCTGCCCTTCCCCACTCATACTGTCTCTCTCAAAATAAATAAACTTCAAAAAATAATAAATATGTTGGTCACTTCTTCAGGTCATTTTATTTATTTACTATTTTGTCATTTTATCACTTCCTCGACTCTAAAGTGAGACAGTTGGCCCCAAGTCAGTCAGTAATATGTTGTGGTGTTGGGATCGGTGTGTTGGGATCTTTGGCTTTGTGACAGCAGGTCTAGAAATGTACAGCTATTTGGCTATTGGAAAGGAAGTGACTCTGCAGTGAAGTCAACACAGAGATGGCAAGTAGAGTTGAATAATTGCTGGGAAGTGTGGCCTGTTCCAATCAAACCATCTTCATGCATTGTCTGTGTTATTGTTTAAAATATTTAGAATTGGATTTTCTATAATTTAAAACAAAATACATTGCTACGTCTTATAAATGATGCTGACACATATAAAAACTGAAGCAATATGATGTTGGTGAAAGAGTTGGAGGAAAAAAAAAGATGAATAGAACAGAAGAGAGCCCAAAAACCAGCCAAAGGGGACATAGAGGAAAGAAACTACTTAAGAAGATTGGGGGAAAAATTCCAAGACTGATGTTTTCTATTGTACTAAAAGATTTCATAGTATCAAATCAGGTAGAACATTTCCAAATTTATTCTGTGATGTCATTATAATGCTGATTTCAAGAGAAGAAAATTATGACACAGAAAAATTAACTATGGACATAACAAGTTGGATTATATGTTAAAAGATTTAAAATAAAATATAGGCAAGAAAAATACAGAAATGTGTAAAAGAAAAATATGTCCTAAGTAACTAGCATTTATTTTAGGAAATTAAGGATGGTTTAAAATTTGATGATCTATCACTGAAGTCCACTGCATTAATAAATTTAAAATTAAAAAATAAGACAATTAATAAATTGTTATTGATAGAATTCTTCTGGAATTTGAAAAAATCTCATCAAACAAAAAACAGAGGAAAATTTTGTTTGGTTGATAAACATAATAATGTTCAGTGTTGAGTAAACGTTTATCACTGAAGAGTCTATCCAATTCAGTAAAAATAAAACAGACAAAAAAGAGTCATTATTCTCCCCAATATGTCTACCAATTAAAATTTTTCTAGTAAAAAAATATATATCCACATGTTTTTATGTTTGATAAGCCTGATGCCATAATTTATTTAGAAAAGTTATGGTCAAATTTGCGAGGACTATTTTGGGAAGAGAAAAGAAAATGTTGTAGTGGTGATATTACTAGATAAAAAGGTATAATTGCATGGAAAATATACAGGAAAAGATACATATATTAGTGAAGTAAACTAATACTATGTGTGTGTATAAATGACATTATAAAATATTATTTTCACATATTAGGAAAAAGATCCTTTAATAAATGAAACAGGGTCTGTGGATTAGAGAAATTTGAAGTACAAAAAAACCAAATGTATTCCACATAAAAATATAAAAAATAAATATGTAAAATTACAAAAGTACTCAAAGAAAATGGGAAAATTTATTTTTATTATCTAGAAATATGGAAGGCATTGTTTCTTAGGACAAGAATGGAAGTCATAAAAAATATTAACAAATGAGTAGAAACAGTTATAACTCTGAAGACATTAAAAATCTACATACACATAAAGGTAAATGACAAAACACAAAAAAGACGGATGGTATGAAAACAGAACCTTTGTCAGTTCTTCTGTATTAATATATCCCATATAAATAAATAAGAAACATATAACTAAAGAGAAAAATAGACTAAAATCAGGGAAAGGAAATTAAAAAATAATTCAAATGAATTTAAAGAAAAGATACACATTCTCAGAGTTCATAATGAATTGGAAAATTCAAACTAAAGCAAAGATACAGCATTTGCAGCTTGTAATATTGGCAAAATACAAAATGATTTACATTCATTGTTAACAATGTAAGGAATGTGATATTCTCAAACAATGCTGATGGTTATGGGTTAGTACAAAGATTTTCAAGGTCAATCTGATGTACCTATGAACATTTTTGTGATAAACAAAACCATTAAGCTAGCAAAAGTTACAAAATGAGGTATTTTCAAAGATGTCCATTATAGGATTACAAGCTACCTAAATATCTATCAATACAGGGAATAATTAAATCAATTTTTATACAACCAAAGTGTTCCAACACTATGAGCTAGAAAAAGAATAGTTTATGTTCATATAAACTAAAAGTAAAGACTGTCTATGATTTTTTTCACTAAAAATTAGAAATACTTGGAATCACATGATTCCATGATTATAAAAATAATTAAATATGTAAAATATTTGAATGTGCATATTTGAAACTTTAGAGGTATAAACATCAAATTGTTAACCTTTAGTTCTCTTAGTTGGTGTTGGAACAAAAAAGGCAAATTAACTTTTTATGGATTACAATGTGTATTTCAACATTTTAAGCAACGGTACTATTTTTGTACTTTTAACATTTTTAAAAATCATGTTTTCTGATATTCTTTTTTATCATTTGTTCCAGATCTTGTAGTTACTGTGTTAAATAGATGTTGCAATAAATATATCAAGGAAATGAAATAAAGTTTTTATTTCAATATAACTACTCGGACAATGTGCTTAAATTTGTAGTGATAAATCAAGTTTCAAATCTTTACCTGTGAGAATTATTGCCTATTAATTTCTATATTGGTAAACTCATTACTATATGTTCATTTTACTTTATTACAGTATTTAACAACTGAAATTTTGATCTTGTAGATATTGTATCACTGAATTTCAAATATGATGACTTGTTTTATTTTTGCCCTGTATACCAGTACCAGGCCTATAATTACCAAAATAGCATAAAGTGAAATTCAAATTTTTCTTAATGATGTGCATCTCATAGCCCAGTTAAATATCAAAATACAATAGAATTTTATATAGAATATATAATTTTATATATAATTTATATGTATTATATATATAATTTTTATATATAATTTATATATAATTGTATATATAATTTATATATAATCTATATAACTTTTATATAGAATATATATATAGCTATATATATGTATTTTTAGAAAGTAAGATATAGAAAGTAAGCTATATATAGCTTTAGCTATATACATAGTATATATATGCTATATATATACTATATATATAGTAAGATATAGAAAGTAAGCTATACATTACTTTAGAAAGTAAGCTATATAGCTAGATAGCTATATATATATATATATATATATATATATAGAAGTAAGATCCTATTACTAAATCCAGATTGACCAATCTACATAATATCCTGGTTTTACTCACATACTCATTTGAGGAAATCAAAAACCAGTAAAATTTCATCAACATTTAATTATAATTAAGGAGATATGGAATAGCATCATCAATTACTCAAACTGCATTCTTTATCTTTAATTTTGTCCATAAACCATTTTTAAAGTAGACTAGGGACAATAGAAAGTTAAAACACGCCAATAATAAATTAATTCACCCTTCTTCTCTAGGCAATATTCTCTATCTAGAGAGAGAGAGAGAGAGAGTGCACAAGTCGGGAAGAAGGGCAGAGAGAGAGAGACAGAGAGGGAGAATCTTAAGCAGTGTCCATGCTCAGCACGGAGCCCAACCCAGAGCTTGATCCCTTGACCCCTGGGATCATGACCTGAGCCAAAATTAAGAGTCAGATGCTCAACTGACTGAGCCACCCAGGTGCGCCTATATATATAAACTTAATATGGGAGTATTCTGTAGCTAGCTTGTGCCTTGCTTAATTCAGCCATCAAGTACACAAAACTGTCAACAAATAAATACTCTGCAGGTGCCCTGAATAGGATCATCCATGTGCACACACTACAATGATGATACTTTGTTTCTAGAATCACATATACTAGAATTTGGTTCATGCATCAAATATACATTAACTGTGTAACTTTGAGTGAATTACATAACCTCTTTAAGCCTTAACTTGTTCATCAGGAAAACTGAACTGATAATGAATAGTATCTAATACATAGGTTGCTTTGGAAATTAAATGAGATTATGCACACAAAGACCCAGTTTATGTCTTGGCATGTCACAAACGGTTAAAACACAAATATCTTCACTCCATTTTGTTCTCACTCTTCCCCAAATCTGATGAATCAAGATCCTAGCAAAATGATCTTCTGAACAAAGGAAAAAAGAGAAAGGAAGGAGCGAGGGAATGGAGGAAAAGGGAGAGAGAACTCTGAGTGCAATCATCAGATTTTTCTGAGATTGACATTCACCAGAACTATTATAATTTCAATATGCAATTAGTGGTAATTTTTTTTTCATCCCACAGAATTCACGAAGGCATTTTATCCTGACCTATAATTGTAACAAGGTAGTCTTTGAAGGCCAGCAATAATAAATCCATTTTAAAACATCTTTTTATTAGTACTCTCAACAAACCTAAGATGAACTGAACAGCAATTGCAGCTCATTTTACAGACGGGAAATAAAATGAGGTTCTTAGTTATCATAATTTACGTGACATGCTTTACACATTAAATCCCTAATGGCAGCGACTTAAACTTAATTCCCATGACTACGTGCCTAATCCTTTAATGGTTCTTCCTTCTATTTTCTGTTATTCAGTGTCACTATAGTCAGTGATGGTTTCTTTTTCAGTTTGGCAGCACAGAATTTAGCTATTGGTACAAACTCAAAACAGCTTCTTCCTATTACTGTTGTTGCTGTTGTTTTCCTTAGGTTATTCCAACGTATATTTAAACAAGTATAATTTCCCTGGCTCAAATTAGGGAAGAATCCAACTGACATCTTCTCATAAAAGCATTTTCCTCTCTTCAGGTGGCATGAAATCCATCCTTGCCATGGAACCTGAATTTGTAACAGCAATAACAAAGGTTAAGGGTAAAATAAGATAAAGATTTAAAGGCTAGGTAGGCACCCTGGAACCAGAAAGTCCTTATTCTCCCAAATCTGTGTCCATATGGCGTGATGGACATTTCAGGGTCAAAGTAACAGAGAAAGCACACTTGTAGAAATGAAACTTAAACCCAACACTGCCCATTATTTTGTAGTAATTAGAGTAAACATGGTTTGCAGAGCTCTGAGACTGGTAATACAGGAGCACAGCAGGCATGTTTTGTCTCTTTCTAAGCCTTTCACATAGATTTGTAGACCACTGTAACAATAGAAAATCCTTTGAGATGTGGTTATGTTTTTATTGACATAGTGAACGACCCAGCATCCATGATGTTCTGGCAGAGAATTGATCCCCTCTTAATGCGTTTTATAGAGCCTTGTTTCTTTTCATCACTGTGACTTACTATAGTCTATCTTGAAAGGTAAATATGTACTAGGACACATTCTTTCTAATAAAAAAAAAGGCTTAACAATCCTGAATACTTCTTTCTTCCTTATAAATTTCACTTAATACATGTACAAAGGCTAAATTCAATAAGCACTTTTATGCAAGTGCTGAACAGATCAAAATCTTAAGTGACAATATTAGATATTTAAAATAAAAACAGATTAGGTCTACCTAAGCTTGTAAATCATTCTCACCAGTATATATGTAAACAAACAAACAATATTCCTAATAGTCCTCTCTACCATTAATTCTTGAATGTCCTATACACTGATAATTTGAAAAATCTATCAAGCAGAATTTAGTATATCTTCCTTTATTTTCTCATCCTTATATATCACTGTGTATTTAATTCTCTTTAATATAATGAAAATACATTTTCTTTATTTTAATAGGGCATGTCTGGATGACCAAATCAATTCTTTAAAACCCTAAAAATAAAAGTTAAAGCATCTACTGTGTATCCAAATATATTTGCATATAGACCACTTGCTAAGCTTGGTCTACCCATACATTAAAATTTGGCAAATAACCCATCTTCAAATGAAAAAAAAAGTTTTGTTTTTTTTTTGTTTTTTTTTTTTAATGTGGGCACCTCCAACTTCATGTAAGAATAAGAAGCAACCACAGCCAGCTTTTTGGAAATCTGTTCAGCTATAATTTCCATTTTTTTCTATTCATTACATTTCCAAATTTGAATGCCTGACAAATGCCTTCTCAAAGGGTAGAACATTTCCACTTATTTTTCTTTCCAACTGCACACAACTTTTCGACCCCCCCCCATTAATAGGCCTTATTCGAAATTGTTTTTATTGAATTCATTTATTTCTGACCAAGTTTCTTCACTGAAGGATATAAGCCCTTGTCGAAAGGGTCAGTTTCCACACTGAAGCTCTCAAGTACCTAATGTATGATCAGCCAGAGAAGCAATACTGAGATTACTTCAATAAATATGCTCAAGTTCAAGCAGTATCCATCCCCAAGCTCAAGGCTAGCTCTTGTTTAGAAAAAAAAAAAAGAAAGAAAAAAAAAAAGCTGGTCTGCGATTGGAGCCTTGCATCAGGCACCTTAGGGAATAAGATCTATTAAGTACACAGAGATTTACAATTAACAGAGACCAACTCTATGTACAGTTCCCTTTTGGAGTATCAAGTAATGTCAGTAATAGCTTCACAAACCCACTTTCAAAGGTGGCTGCGTATTCTTTACTTCTCTTCTAAATGCTGGCACTTAGCATTATAAACAATTATATCTCAAATTCAAATGCAATATTCTGTGCTTCTAATTTTATTTTGAGTGCGTTTTCTGTTTTTCTGGGAGATAATGGGGACACGAGGATGATGATGATGATGATGATGTCAATAATGACAGTGATAACAAAAGTTATCTTTGCCTTAGCTGATACTAGTTTACCAACCAGTTACTTATATTTTTGCTAATGACCCCCAAACCTGTAGGGCAGGCATTAATGTACTCATTTTGTATACGAGTAAACCTAATTTCAGAGTTAGAGTGACTTTGCTCAAAGTCCCAAGATAACAAACTTCAAGTTCAAGCTTTTTATACTATATCCCAATTCCTTTTATCTCTGGGAAGCTTCAGATTGTGGAACAAAGCCTCCTCCAGAGAACGACACTCAAAATGTTGACTAGGGATTTACCCTGTGTCCATGCGTGCCTAACACTGTCTAAGTAGATGGGGAGCGCCGATGAAACATTCAATATGATCATACTTTTTTTTGTGAGTTAAATGAAGATGATCTTGCTTTGGGAACAAGTTAGAGGACTCTTGAAAACAGCACATTATGAAAATACAAATCAAAATAAGAGAATTCAGGTACTAAAACTTAAACTCCTGAGGACAGGGATGAAGCCTAAATCATCTTTTTGTTGCAGAGAATGTAGCAGTTTCTCTACAAAGGTCGTTGTTTATTGAATGAATGTATGATTGAATGAAAGTGAACCTCAGTGGCATTCTACTGAGGCATGACTACTGTTCAGTCATCACTCCAGTTAGTGCCCCAGTCCTGACAATCCTGACAACATTGTCTTCTCAATCTTTTTTGAATATATCCCTTTCATGTTTCTTCTGTCAGTTATAGACTCACACAGAGCAAAAAACAAACCATCCAACAAACAGCAACAAACAACTCAAGTAGCTCCCACCAATAAACAAAAATAACTCAAAATTTTTATTCAAGAATTCACACCAGGGGCACCTGGGTGGCTCAGTTGGTTAAGTATCCGACTTTGGCTCAGGTCATGATCTCATGGCTCGTGAGTTCGGACCCCACATCAGGCTCTGTGCTGACAGCTCAGAGCTTGGAGCCTGCTTCCAATTCTGTGTCTCCCTCTTCTGCCCCTCCCCTGCCCACACTCTGTCTCTCTCTCCTTCGAAAATAAGTAAACATTTAAAAAGATTAAAAAAAAGAAGAATTCATACCAACTGAAATAGGACTCATATCACCTTCTCTATTTTTCTTGGAACATCAGGCCAACTTGTTTTTATCTTTTATAAATCCCTGTAGTTTCCATCTTCACACTGTTTTTGAATCTTTGAATCAGTTGCCTGTATTTTTAAATTTTTAGATTTCACAGACCATCTGAATTTATGGCTTGCTTTTGAAAAATTAGATGTTGCTACGCTGAGTCCTTCTCTGAAGTGTAAAACTGAGATCCTACAGTCTTGCTTAGATGAAGTATGCACTCTCCAATTCAGCCTTATTTCCACTATTCAATTTGTGTCTGCATCACTGAGGCCAAAAGTCACATCCACACTAGGGCTAAAATAAAATACTTCCTGCACCAGACACACTCACTTGAGTCTGTGACTGTTGCTTTCTACAGATGATCCCCTTCAACTTCCAGCTGGTCCTGCGATTATTTCCTACTTTGGTGCTGGCCCACATTCATTCTAGCATCTTAGATCTGTGGCTTTAGGCAAATTAACAGTGTTGAGCTTCAGTCTCTGACTATAATGTGACCTAGTAGGCTTGCCTGCCTTTTAATATTACTGTGAACATTAAGTGAGGTGTTTCTCATTAAGCACTGAGGACTTTGTTGGACACTTAGTAAATGCTCTCAGTGCATACTAACTTCCTTTCATGATGATGATGCTAATGATCTGTAGTTTTTCCATAGCCATACGTAAAAATCAACTGGCATGGGAATTCCCTGGTAGGGTAGAGTGAAAGTAATCTGGGGTAAGTATAGAGGCATAAAGAGGGATAAAGCAAGTCCCACTGAAATCACTTCTGAATTTCTAAATATAAGATAATAGATAGAGAAGACCATTTAGACATAAGAGATGAAGTGAAATGTTGTCTCGACCTATATACAGACAGAGAATGAAAAAGAGTGGGCCAGAAACAGGTTCAGAGAAGGGAGCCAGGGATACACTGGGGCAGCGTGGGAGCATGGGCTCTGTGTTATAGAACTATATTGATAAGAAATCAGAGATGACAGAACATTGTCTCTGCTCTTCTTAGAACCAGCCTTCCAATAACTGTAGTTAGGACAAGAGGGAAATGCTGCATAAGGTTTAGCTTCCTAGTAGTGTACTCTCACAGGCGATGAGGACAAATGTTTCTAACCTCTTCATGCATCCTTCAGCTTCTTGCGTTTATATGAAATCCATTTGACACAGAATAATAGCTGGCATTTATTAAGCATTTTCTATGGACCCATTCTAAGCTCATTATGTATTTTGATCATTTAATATTCATGATCCTATGAGTCATAGCAAAGAAATAAAATAGTGATGTGGAGAGTGAGGGAGGCTTGGGTCTTAGAGTTTGACAGCTGGGATGGAGACAGACATTGATGGCTAAGAGTCAGTGATAATCAAAATAGATTTGTTCGCTTCAATTGACAGGTTCAGATATTTTATTTGATGTTAGGAGAGAGGTGGTTAGGGGGATAAGGGACCCTAATATGATTCTAAGATTTTTCGTTAGGATGTGTTGATGCATGTAAATGTCATTATGGAATAGAGTGAATTCAGGAGGAAAAAGCAGGGTTGTGGAAGTAAGACACGAATTCAGACATGAACACATTGATTTTGAAGAGCTTATGGACAATGAAATGCATATGTCTAATATTGCTTTGACTGGCTGATTTCTGATATAAGGTGTAGACAGTTTCTTAGTACGAATATTGGTTTTGAGTTGTTACACCATGGCCTGCACACCACCAGACTTCCTATAACCTTGACCTTGGGCAAGTCATGTGATTAGAAAATGGTGATTATAATGCCTACAAAGTAGACTCTTTTAAGAATAACGGACATGTGATGGTTCTGAATAAATGTTATTTCATCAGTGTGATTATTTTTTTAAAAATCATGGAAACTATATTAGACAATAAATGAGCTCCTATTAGGTACTAGAAAACATGGCTGGAATTATAAGATGTACTCAAGACATACCCTAGATATTTTAGTGTGGGCTTAAGGCACAAATATTTAATATTATTGCTAACAGCTTTATTAATGAAGCCCCATTTTCTCAACCCTCATTATATATTAAAATCACCTGGAGACTTTTCTTTAAGCCCAACCCCTGACCCAGAGTCTTTAAACCAAAATCCCTGGGAATGATTGGATGTGCTGTCAGTGTTCTGAACCACCTGCACAGCCCATACCATTAGCCTGGTTGGGAGTCATTTAAAAAGAAAAAAAGCCATTAATGAAGTTGCTTGTACTGTTTCTCTTGATTAGTGATGAGGCTTTGAATAATTTGTATCCCAAGATTTGTAGCAAGTGATTTTCTGTTTTTCAGGCTTCCTTCTAGAGAACAGAATTATTCTTAAAAAAAAAAAAATAATAACGCTTAGCCTTATGATATTTGAATCTGACTTCTACCTTCAGGCCTCCTTTCCCAGTTTTGAAGAAACAGAACTTCATTTCTTTCTAATGTGAAATGGTCTTATGATGCACTCCCTTTCCACCTTTGCCAGGTCGCTTTAAATAAAATGCAGATGCAGGAAAAGAACTTCCCAGAAAGACAAAGAAGGGAATGTATCCAGGGTATGGTTTCTTTGACAAAGCAGATTAAAAGACTTCTTTTTAGGCTTAGAAGAAGACAGAGAAAAGAAGTAGACTGGCCTTTCATTGATTCCCAACCACTTTGTGGCTTAGAGCCTAGATTCTCATTCCACTCCAGTTTGTAAATATACAGAATATTTTAAATAATGTTCGTACCACCTTACAGGAAAATTTAAAGATTTTTTGAGATGCACTTTTTATAAATTCCACGATCATGTGTCTTTGCATAATACCCATTATGGACTCTGCCCTACTTATGCAGCATAGAAAAGGATTGAATTTACATTATTTGACACATATCCCATATTACTATATTGTCATTTGATGAAAATCCTTAATGCTATCATGAATCACTATTGTCTCTTTTTCTCCCCCAGCTTTACTGAGGCATAATTGACATGTAACAATGTGTAAGTTTAAGATAGACAATGTGATGATTTGGTACATCAGGGAAATGTTTGTCACAATAAGGTTAACTTAACACATCCTTCACCTCACATAGTTACAATATTTTTTAAAAATTTGTGATGAGAACAGTACAGGTCTACTCTCGTAGCAATTCTTAAATATACACTACAGTATTGTTCATTATAGTCACCATACTGTGCATTAGACCTCTGGAACTTATTCATTTTACAACTAAGAGTCTACATCCTTTGACTAACATCTCTACATTTTCTCGACCCCAGTCCCTCAAAACCATCAATCTGTTCTCTGTTTCTAGGATTTTGATGTTTTAAGATTCCACATATAAGTGAGGTCAGACAGTGTTTCTCTTTGTCTTTCTAATTTATGTCACTAAGCATAATGCCGTCAAAGTTTATCCATGTTGTCACAAATGGCAGGGCTTCCTTCTTTATGCCTGAATCATATTTCCTTATAAAAAAATACTATATCTTTGTCTATTCATATGTTGACTGAAACTTAGGTTGTTTATATGTCTTGGCTATTGTGAATTATGCTTCAATGAACATGGGGGTGCAGATATCTCTCTGAGATCCTAACTTCATTTCCTTTCAGAGCTGAGATTGCTGAATCATATGGTACTTCTATTTTTTTAATGTTTATTTATTTATTTTTGAGAGAGAGAGAGAGAGAGAGAGAGAGAGAGAGAGAGGAGAGAGAGAATCCAAAGCAGGCTCTGGAAGCCTGATGTGGGGCTCAAACTCATGAACCATGAGATCATGACCTGAACCGAAGTCAGATGCTCAACCAAGTGAACCACCCAGGCGCCCCTGGCACTTCTATTTTTCATTTTTTGAGAAATTCCATACTGTTTTCCGTAGTGACTTTGCCAATACATATTCCTTCCAATAGCGCACTAGGATTCTCTTTTCTCCACATCTTCACCAGTGCTTGTTGTCTCTTATTCTTTTTTTATTAATTTTTTAATTTTAATTCCAGTATAGTTAATATTATCATATTAGTTTCAGGTGTACAATATAGTGATTGAACAATTTTGTACATCATTCAGTGCTCATCATGACAAGTACACTCCTTAAACCCCTTCACCTACTTCACTCATCCTTCCTGCCACCTCCCCCTCTGGTAACCATCAATTTGTTCTCTATAATTAAGTGTCTGTCTCTTGGTTTGCTGTCTCTTTCTCTCTCTCTCTCTCTCTCTCTCTCTCTCTTATTTCTTCCTTTTCTCATTTGTTTTGTTTCTTAAATTCCACATATGAGTGAAATCCTATGGTATTTGTCTTTCTCTGACTGATTTCGCTTAGCATAATACTCTCTAGCTCCCTCCATGGTGTTGCAAATGGCAGGATTTCATTCTTTTTATGGCTGAATGATATTATTGTAAATAATATCATTTACAATACCACATCTTTTTAATGTGGTATTAAATTAATACCGCATCTTCTTTATCAATTAATATCAATCAATTAATATAATTAATACCACATCTTCTTTATCAGTTCATCAGTTCATGGACGCTTTCATAAGTTGGCTATGGTAAATAATGCTGCTATAAACATGAGGGTGCATGTATCACTTTGAATTAGTGCCTTTGTAGTCTTTGGGTAAACAGCTGGTAGTGCAATTGCTGGATTTCTGTTTTTCACTTTTTGAGGAACCTCCATACTGTTTTCCAGAGTGGCTGTATTCCCACCAACAGTGCATGATGGTTCCTTTTTCTCCACGTCCTCGCCAATACTTGTTATCTCATTTGTGTGATAGTAAGAATCTAAAAGATGTTAGATAATATCTCATTCTGGATTTCACTGGAGATTAGTGATGTTGAACACCTTTTCAGGCACTTGTTAGCCATTGTATGTCTTTGGAAAAAATGTCTATTCACATCCTTTGTGCATTTTTAATTGGATTTTTTTTGGTATTAAGTTATATGAATTCCTTATATATTTTGGATATTAACTCCTTATGAGATATATGGTTTGCAAACGCACTCCTGAGGCCATAGGTTCTCAACAGGGGTGCACGACAGTGTAGGCCAGAGGGCCTACTGCAGGTGCAAAACTGGAGGAGCTAAGCTGCTCGTGAACCCAGTGGTATAGGCCAGTGACAGGACACAGGGCCAGATCTGGGTTCACAAGCAACTTTCTGGGCCCTTGCTGTCAAAATGCACTCTGGTGGCTAAAGGGTCTTGACACAGGTATGGATGTGGCATGGAAGCCAGTGATGGGAATCAAGCCAGCAGAGTGCAGGTGCATAGGTGGAGAGGCTAGTGCTGAGCATACCAATTGTGTTGAGGGTCTGTGTGGGTGGGGGTCTAGGTTGGCATCTTGCACTCAGGCAGCTACAGAGGTTCAGGCTGGCTGCCCAGTGAGGATCATGAGCTCCAGTTGGACATGGACAAGAAGGACAAAGGAGGGAGCAGGTGGAGGGTTGGAGGGGGGCAACTCAGGTGACTGGCATCTGTGAATGTGAAAACCAGAAGTGTGAAAACTGGTGAAATCTGCAGGTCCTCAACAGCTGTGCTGGCCTTTGCTTTCTTCAGTAGTGAAAACTGCTGGGGTTTTCTGTAGAGCAGGTCACTGGGGACTGGAGTCACTTTCACTGATCGACCAGTACCAGTGGCCTCTACTCTTTTCTCTTGTTCCTAGCAATGTCTACAAGTCTAGCTTTGCCGGTCTTGCGGTGGAGTGAACCAAAGCCATCCTTTGTGTATTGTCCTAAAAGGCTGGGCTGGCTGCACATTCACCACAGTGAAAGGAGCTCTTTCTAGCTGGGGAGTTACCTTTTCGTGCTGAGCAGTGCCGGTCTGGAGGACGGGATGATGTAGGCAGAATGGAACTGTTGTTCCTTCCCTTTTTGTGTAGTTATTCTCTGATTTATTATTCCACTGTGTTGCTGAAGTTTCCTAAGTGGACTTCTGAGCTTCCCCAGAACTGTTTTTGTTTGTGGATAGCTGTCTAATTATTGGTCTTTGTGGGGACCATCCTGACTGGGGTCTTCTTCACCACAGTCTTGGTGAAATTGCCACTCGAAAATTTCAGGAATTACAATTCCAATATTTCATGATGTAATAAATTTTTCAAAGATCAGACATTTAAATTTTTTTTCAGATCTTCCATGGGCCTTAAGTGATGAACATAAGGATAATCCAGGTGAGACTTGAAACAGCATGCACAGGGGCGCCTGGGTGGCTCAGTCGGTTAAGCGGCCGACTTCAGCTCAGGTCACGATCTCGCGGTCCGTGAGTTCGAGCCCTGCATCGGGCTCTGGGCTGATGGCTCAGAGCCTGGAGCCTGCTTCCAATTCTGTGTCTCCCTCTCTCTCTGCCCCTCCCCCGTTCATGCTCTGTCTCTCTCTGTCTCAAAAATAAATAAAACGTTAAAAAAAAATTAAAACAAAAAAGAAAGAAACAGCATGCACATAGGGATTCTCCACCATGGCTGTGGATTAGAATTAACTCTTATCACCCCACCCCAACATAGTGGAGCTTTTACATTTATCATAGCTTAAGGCCTCCCCTAGATTAAACATGTTTGAGATGAGTCTCAGACAATAATTTGTTTTACAAATTCTCCAGTTGATTCTGTATGTACAATATTAGGTTTGAGAATCCTTGAGTTAGATCAAGGTGCATGCTGGTAATAGAGGAAGAAGTGGAGATAAGTAGAAAAATAGCCAGCATGGAAACAACCAACAAAACTAAAAGGCAACCAACGGAATGGGAAAAGATATTTGCAAATGACACATCGGACAAAGGGCTAGTATCCAAAATCTATAAAGAGCTCATCAAACTCCACACCCGAAAAACAAATAACCCAGTGAAGAAATGGGCAGAAAACATGAATAGACACTTCTCTAAAGAAGACATCCGGATGGCCAACAGGCACATGAAAAGATGTTCAACGTCGCTCCTCATCAGGGAAATACAAATCAAAACCACACTCAGATACCACCTCACGCCAGTCAGAGTGGCCAAAATGAAGAAATCAGGAGACTATAGATGCTGGAGAGGATGTGGAGAGACGGGAACCCTCTTGCACTGTTGGTGGGAATGCAAATTGGTGCAGCCGCTCTGGAAAGCAGTGTGGAGGTTCCTCAAAAAATTAAAAATAGACCTACCCTATGACCCAGCAATAGCACTGCTAGGAATTTATCCAAGGGATACAGGAGTACTGATGCATAGGGGCACTTGTACCCCAATGTTTATAGCAGCACTCTCAACAATCGCCAAATTATGGAAAGAGCCTAAATGTCCATCAACTGATGAATGGATAAAGAAATTGTGGTTTATATACACAATGGAATACTACGTGGCAATGAGAAAGAATGAAATATGGCCTTTTGTAGCAACGTGGATGGAACTGGAGAGTGTGATGCTAAGTGAAATAAGCCATACAGAGAAAGACAGATACCATATGGTTTCACTCTTATGTGGATCCTGAGAAACGTAACAGAAACCCATGGGGGAGGGGAAGGGAAAAAAAAAAAAAAAAGAGGTTAGAGTGGGAGAGAGCCAAAGCATAAGAGACTGTTAAAAACTGAGAACAAACTGAGGGTTGATGGGGGGTGGGAGGGAGGGCAGGGTAGGTGATGGGTATTGAGGAGGGCACCTTTTGGGATGAGCACTGGGTGTTGTATGGAAACCAATTTGACAGTAAATTTCATATATTAAAAAATAAATAAATAAATAAAAAAAAAAAAAAAAAAATAGCCAGCATGGAGGCAGGTGCATAAGCACTGAAGTATCAGGTGAAGAAATGGAGGCCATACTGTAAGGAGCATAATTATAGCATAAGAGAAGAGTCAGTGAGGTTTCAATACAGACTGGTAAGGTTTATAAAGACCAGCATGAGGGACAGCAGATCAAGAATATTAGAGGATTTGGTTCCTAAGTTTAAGCACGGAGAACCTTGGGAATTAAATAGTCATTGACAAAATTATGAAGGAGAGTCCTATTTCACAGGTGAAGTGGAAAAGCTTCCAAATAATAGAAAAATCTAGGGTTCTGAAGCCTGGTAGATGGCTAATTATAGTGAAATAATTTATAAGAGATAATTTTAAAAGTCAGAGATTAGAAATCAGTCCTTTAAGCGTGGATTGAAGTTTTATTTGGAGTAAAGATGCCATTGATTTTGTAGGACTTTGAATAATTTGCTACATTAAAAACTAAAGCACTGAAATCAAACTGTGAAAAACATCTGTATGAAGCCCATAGGGTCTTAAAATAGTCAATTTTAACAGAGGCAACTTAAAAGTGGAATATGTTAGTTCTTCCATACATTTCTTTAAGATTTTGGAGGTGTAGCACTTCCAAAATCTTGCTCCTCTTTCAATATATTTAGTTCTTTATTCTTCGTTTGATTCAAATGACTGGAAAAGTCAGTGGGTATTATAAAATAATAATAAGGAGAAAATGGTAGAGAAATGATTAAGATGTGGGAACAAGTTTCCTGCAAGTGAACACATGGTCTTGTGACCTGTGAAGTTAAACCCTCTGTACCAGGGATCACCACATCTCATTGTGAGCCTTTTTAACTTAAACCACACTGCATGCCATCAGTGGATTTTGAAACTGTACAAACCATAGCTGTTGATGAATAATAGCTTACCAAATGATGTTCAGCTTCTTCAGTTTGATGACTTTATTCTCCAGCCAATTGTCTTACTGTTAAAACAATAAATATATAAATTTTATAGTTTGAAAAATAGAGAAAAAAATCAAACATTAGTCTACCACCCCAAGTTACTTTGATGTTTCTAATGACTCTATTTTCTGCAATTTTGGACATAATTGAAACCATGCTCTATTAACAACGTTACTTCTTGCTATTTCCATAGTGTTATTTTCTATCTTAGTGTTTTCATAATCAGCATTTTAATCACTATACAATATTCCATGTTTTGGCTCACCTATTGCTGGGCATTTAAGTTCATTTCTTATTAAAACATTAACTCCTGGGGTGCCTGGGTGGCTCAGTTGGTTAAGCATCCTACTCTTGATTTTGTCTTAGGTCATGATCTCACAGTTTCATGAGGTTGACTCTGCATCAGGCTGTGTACTGATGTGGAGCCTGCTTGGGATTCTCTCTCTCTCTCTCTCTCTCTCTCTTTCTCTCCCCCCTCTCTCTTTACCCCTCCTCTGCTCACACAGTCTCTGTCTCTCTCAAAATAAATATATAAACTTAAAAAAATAAAAAAACATTAACTCCTTAAATATATTTTTAAGATAGTTTATTTGTATACACTGTATACAGTGTGTACAGTACGCTCTTGGGTTTTGGAGTAGATTCCCGTGGTTCATCGCTTACATACAACACCCAGTGCTCAGCCCAACAAGTGCCCTCCTCAATACTTATCACCCATTTTCCCCTCTCCCCCACCCCCCATCCACCCTCAGTTTGTTCTCTGTATTTAAGAGTCTCATGGTTTGCCTCTCTCCCTCTCTTGTTTGTAACTAATTTTTTCTCCTTCCCTTTCCCCATGATCTTCTATTAAGTTTCTCAAGATCCACATATGAGTGAAAACATATATCTGCCTTACTCTGACTGACTTATTTCACTCAGCATAATACCTTCTAGTTCCATCCATGTTGCTGCAAATGGCAGAATGATTTCATTCTTTCTCATTGCCAAGTAGTGTTCCATTGTATATATAAACCACATCTTCTTTATCCATTCATCAGTTGTGGACATTTAGGCTCTTTCCATAATTTGGCTATTGTTGAAAGCGCTGCTATAAACATTGGGGTACATGTGCCCCTGTGAATCAGCACTCCTATTTACTTTGGATAAATTCCTAGTAGTGCTATTGCTGGGCCACAGGGTAGTTCTATGTTTAATTTTTTGAGGAACCTCCACACTGTTTTCCAGAGTGGCTGCACTAGTTTGCATTCCCACCAGCAGTGCAAGAGGGTTGCCTTTTCTCCACATCCTCGCCAGCATCTGTTGTTTCCTGAGTTGTTAATTTTAGCCACTCTGACCAGCACAGAAACAGACACATAGACCAATGGAATAGAATACAGAACCCAGAATTGGACTCACAAATGTATGGCCAACTAATCTTTGACAAAGCAGGAAAGAGCATCCAGTGGAAAAAAGACAGTCTCTCTAGCAAATGGTGCTGAGAGAACTGGACAGAAACACCCAGAAGAATGAAACTAGACCACTTTCTTACACCATACACAAAAATAAACTCAAAATGGATGAAAGACCTAAATGTGGGACAGGAAACCATCAAAACTCTAGAGGAGAAAGCAGGCAACAAACTCTTTGACGTCAGCCACAGCAATTTCTTGCTCAACACATCTTCAAAGGCAAGGGAATTAATAGCAAAAATGAACTATTGAGACCTCATCAGGATAAAAAGCTTCTGTACTGCAAAGGAAACAATCAACAAAACTAAAAGGCAACCGATGGAATGGGAAAAGATATTTGCAAATGACATATCGGATAAAAGGTTAGTATCCAAAATCTATAAAGAACTTACCAAACTCAACACCCGAAAAACAAATAATCCAGTGAAGAAATGGGCAGAAGGCATGAATAGACACTTCACTAAAGAAGACATCCAGATGGCCAACAGACACCTGAAAAGATGCTCAACGTCACTCCTCATCAGGGAAATACAAATCAAAACCATACTGAGATACCTCCTTGAATATTTTTAAATTTTAATCTAGTGTTTATAATCAGGTAATATGTAAACACAAATCAACAACAATTTTTAAAAGCACTATATTGACTCTTAGAAGATTTAACACATCTTTGATGTGTATTCATTAAATATATAAATACATAAAAAATAAAAGGACTGTGGTGAACATCATCTTCAGATCATTTTTAAAATACTACTTGCTATTAATATTTCAGGAGAGGCAGGGGGGTGGAGAGATGGAGAGAGACAAGAATGTGCACTATGACTTAAGAATCTGAAGCTCAGTTCTCATGAAAAATTCTAGACATTTGTACAGCTCCCTCTGTTTAGTATTTCTGGGAATCCCCAAGGAATGGCCTAGGTGAGTCTGCAAATCAACCAGGCTGTTGTATACTGTTGCAGAAACCCATAGCCTTTGAAACTGATGTGACCACAGCCACTGTCAATCACCTTCGGGCTAGCAGGACTAGAGGTCTGTTTTCTAGCTGACTTGGGTGATATAGGAATTTACAGTCAGTAAAACATGCTCTTGAAACTTATAGTGTCATGTCAGCTAGACAATATATTTTGAAATAAGAAGGATAATCTCTCTCCCTGTGTGTGAAGCTCAATTATTGAAAAGACCCCAAAGCCAGGTGGCTTGGGGTCTGAGATGCTACAGGTGTAGTTTCCACTGTAACTACAAGAATGTGAAGAAAAATTAATTATTGTTTAAGAGCTATAGCTAAACCTGGCTCACAAAGCCAGACAGATTGCTTCAAGATAGATGTATTTTTCATAAACCTTGTTAACTCTTCTAGAATGCTGCCTTCTAATTATTATTTACATTTATAATGAATGTCTCTACTTGTGGAGCCTGACGGGAGGCTCTATCCCACCACCCTGGGATCGTGACCTGAGCTGAAATCAAGAGTTGGAGACTCAACTGACTGAGCCACCCAGGGGCCCCTGTCTTTCTATTTAATAAAAATAAATAGAATGGATTGAAGATTGTAGTTTTGGTACAACACTGTTTTATGATCTTCATGAATTTCTGTAGTACTGAGAGAAATCATTTTATGTGATGGTATTTAACAATTAAAATCAATATTTGAGCCTATTTGATATACTGCATAAGCTTCTCACAGGAAAGATGTTAGTCCAGATCCTCTTATAGGACTCTATATCACATGTTTACGGAATTTTCTTCACATCCTTGATGTTTTAAAAGACATTAGTAACTAACACAACTATCAAAAATAAACAACAACAACAACAAAAAGAAAAAAAATCTAGTAGTTGTGCTTATTGAAATAAAGATGCTTAATATTCTGGACACATAGGTCTTTCTCTATTGAATTTTTAAAAATGTATTCTTTTGAAGTTTCAAGCTTGAATACATTTTGAAAAATAGATATGTAGTTTTATACACATCTTTGGCTTTGCTTACCTATCAAATTTCCCCCACATTAAATTTTATGAAAATTGTGCATAACTTTTGTATTGCTACTGCATACTCTTTCTAGAATGTACTTAAATGCCAAAGATAATTTTATAATACAGAATAACAGCATTATTTGAAATAATGAAAGGAAAGGCAATTTTGAACTTGTGAAGTTAGTTTTTTCATTGTTTCCTGACACCAGAAGACAAACAACGACTGATTATACTAACAGTGCCATCATCAATCAGAATTTCTTGAATTAGCTTTAATAAGTGAATAAGAATACTCAGACTAGGCACTGTTAATACAGAAAGGACTGCTTGTAATTTTGTTTGTTTCTTAATAGGATAAATTTCCATCTTCTCCTTAACCTTCTTGGTCTCATTATTTTGTAATTATTTTTGCCCTAAAATTATAATTGTTAAAGATAAAATTCAATATATTCTTGTCTTAAAAAATCACAATTTTCAAATTAATAGAGGAAAATTAATTCCATCCAATTGAAAATAAAATAATATCCGTTTACTGTAGACACCCACTGGCTTAGGAAATAAAGACAGCATTCATAAGGAACTTAAAACAGTTCAAAAGCTTGCAGAGGAGAATTTATGAATTTAGGAACAATGTAATAAATGCTACATTATACTATGAATATTGTGTTACAGAAGTGTAAATGTGGGCTCATTTTTTAAACTGGTAGTACAAAATGGAACTTTGCAAGAAAAAAATACTGTCAGGTCGAAAACATGAGCAATCCTTTTGGTAGAAGAAATCTGTAATAAGGATAATTCCAGAAGGGAACAAAAACAATAAAAGAAATGGAAACCTGAGAACATATACAATTTGAAAAATGTGAATTAATTGGAATGATGAGGTTTTAACAGGTAAGGAGACAGTTGACTTAAATAGCAGGACCAAAAAGACAAAAGTGGGGCATTTTATAGACCTTATATACATACTAAGGTGTTTGGACATTATTGCATCATTAAGTTATTCTGTGGTGAATCACCAAATATTTTTGGAAATAGGGTGTGCTTTAGAAATACAGCTGTCATTGCCAGGTAGAAGGATTGGAGGATTTATACACTTACCGCTTTGAAAATAGTATCTACATTGAGGTGCTAAAGACTTGTACAGTTTGGGGTAATGCTATCTGCTAAAATAAATACACCCTCTAATCTCAAAGGCTTAACAGTAAAGTGTATTTCCTTTTTACTCAAACTTCAATGCACCTAGGTCAAAAAGTAGACTTCTATATCATTATTCAAAGATTTTTTTGTAGCTATGTTCATTAAGAATATTGGCTTATAATTTTCTTTCTTATTCTGTTCTTGTCTGACTTCGATGTCAGGATAATGCCGGTCTCATAAAATGAGTTTGAAAGTATTTCCTATTCTTCTGTATTTTGGAAGAGATTAAGAAAGCTTGTCATCTTCTTTAAGTGTTTGGTAAAATTCACCCGTGAAACCACCTGGTCCCTGGATTTTCTTTCCTGTGAGATTTGGATTACTGATTCAATCTCTACTCAGTATTTGTTAAGATTTTTTATTTCTTCATGATTCAGTCTTGGTAGGTTGTATGTTCCTAGGAAGTCCACCTTGGACTCTTTCCCACTGGAGAAATTGTGGTCCCAGGGTGTGGTGACACCTGACTGGGTGTGGTCCTGTGCTAGCCCACGGGGAGAAGCAATGTATTCAAAGTGAAGCTGTGTTTGTTCTACTTACAATGCGATTCCTCTCCATCTCTGGTCAAGGAGGTGTTTTCACCTCCCCTCTGACTTCTGGAATTTTCACAACGTTGTTTTATCTATAGGTAGCTATTAGTTGTGCTTCTTGTGAGGTGGATGGATGTTGAGAATAACCTAATGCACCACCTTGATGATGTCACTTCCCACTCTGCTTATGATAAAATCAGTACACTGCAACAAAGTCGCATGAATTTTTCTAATAATTTAAGACATTTTGATTTCATTAATTTGAGAAGCTGATGATAAAGACAGAAAAGTCTCCTTACAAATTGGAGAAATCAGAAAATGCTCTTTCACCAGAAGAACTTTTCCCACCTATACTGGGAATGTTACGAAAATAGATTTTTTTTTGTTTTTGTGTGTGTGTGTTTTTTGAGAGAGAGAGAGAGAGAGAGAGAGATGGAAGGAGTGCGGCAGAGGGAAGGAGAGACAGTGAGAATCTTAAGCAGACTCCATGCTCAGCGTGGAGCCTGATGGGGGCTCAATCCCACATCTCTAGGATCATGACCTGAGCCAAAATCAAAAGTTGGAAACTCAACTTACTGAGTTGAGTAACCCAGGCGCCCCAGAAAGTAGGTGATTTTAGAACCAGATAGAGGAATGACATTTTTCAAGGAAAAAAAGATTTGCTTGAAGAAAATCTTGGAAACATTCTTATTTATAGAAAAGAAAGAGAAATAAAATTGTTAAGAAGGGATAAACCAGGACTTACACACACACACACACACACACACACCCTGAGTGCACGCGCACGCGCAAGACTGGTCAGTACCGCTAAATGAAGAGAGGTCAAGTAGATTTAATACTAAAGATATGACATAGGATTTGGTAATTAGTAAATAATTGTTGACAATTGAAACAAAATATTTACGAGGACAGTGTTCTTAGAAATCATATTATGGTGGGTTGATGATGTAGTAGGAGGTGAGAAAATAAAGGTGGTGATATCAATTATCAATATAACTGGTTTCCTTTCTGCCTGCACAATGCTTCTCCTACTGCTACTATGCACCTGAGTTCATACTGCTGTCTGCAACTCTACTCCATTACCATAGGGGTCTTTATAGCCTCTTCTTGTATCTAATCTGTAATCTCTCACACCCACATTGATACACACAGCTCCCACCACCTATCATCCATTCATTGAATCATTCATTCACAATATAGGTATATAACAGTATCAAAACTTTTAACATGTGCTCCTTTGGGAAACAATTTCGTCAAGTAGAACACAGTGTTTATGTAGTTTCTTTTGCTTTTAGTCTTTCAGACTCCACTGGTTGCTCAAGTAACTTAAGTCAGGGGTTTTCCCTATATCCTTTCTGTGAAATTATCTAATGCATTTGTAATACTGTTACATTGTTTTCTCATGGTCTGCATTCCATCCTGGAATTACCCTAAACTTGTGTGTGTGTATGTGTGTGTGTGTGTGTGTGTGTGTGTTGATTTCATACACTAAATTTCACTCGTTGTGCTGGAAAGTTCCATTAGTTTTAAAAATTCCATTATTGATAACCATTAGTGCGTCCTAGAATAGATTGTGTGCTAAGAGTGAGAGGTAAGTAGGTTAGAGATAGGATTTGAGATGTGAAGGTGGTTTTCACAGTTTGGAATAGTCCCTATTTGGATAAGGAAGGGGATTAACAAAGGAAGCTCAAAAAAACACACACCTGCTGAGTTGCTTCAGGGCTTATGTAAATCTGTAATCATAATGAGTATAATTACAGAGAGGGTGTGGTTTTCCATCCATGACTAGGAGAAAGAAAGAAGGTCAGATGGCTCAACAGCACTGCCAACGAGGGGTCAGCAGTAGAAGGTAAGGAGAGTAAATATATGTAGAGAAGTGGGGAGAAGGTCACTAAGATGATTAAACATGAGATCAGTCCAGGATGGCCTGGGAGGGAATAGCCAGTCTATTATATTCTAATAGACTAAGATGAGCTCAAGTGATTGGAGGTCAGAGATGAGATTAAGAGCAGGTCTGGCTGAGTGGTAGAGTTGAAAGTGTAAGAAACTGGTTGGATAAAGGCTAATTTCAGGAGTCAGGTATCAAGAAGGAAAAAATCATACGCTTACATAATTCTGAGAAAAATAGAACATCCTAGCCTTTGTAACAATTGCATTTGGAGAACACAGACTTGATTTTTCATTCATTTTATTCTCATTGCAACTAAACTGTTAAGCCGAAAAGCTGTAAATCAACATCCCGAGTAGATTCGTTAGTGGCTGTGCAATTAATTAAAGCTAACTCAAATTATAAAAATTATCAGAGGTTAAAACTCATATTTAAACCCAGGCACTTAATTGAGGCATAGCTTGTGGTCATGTATAAATCCTTCTGGGCTTTAATTTTTTTTTTAATGTTTATTCATTTTTTTGAGAGACAGACTGAGAGTACGATCAGGGGAGGGGCAGAGAGGGAAGGAGACACAGAGTCTGAAGCAGGCTCCAGGCTCTAAGCTGTCAGCACAGAGCCTGATGCGGGGCTCGAACTCGTGAACTGTGAGGTCATGACCTGAGCCGAAGTTGGCCGCTTAACTGACTGAGCCACCCAGGTGCCCCTAAATCCTTCTGGGCTTTAAATTTAGACAGACCCATCAGTATACCAGTCTCATTGACATGCTTATGTATTTCAAATCTCAAGTCTCACAGGGTATTCCCTCTGATTCCTTGAATTATCCTGAGGAGTGTTAAGAAGGTTACAAAGAACACATACTGGGGGGGGGGGGGGGCGCCTGGGTGGCTCAGTCGGTTAAGCGTCCCACTTCGGCTCAGGTCATGATCTCGCAGTCCGTGAGTTCGAGCCCCTCATTGGGCTCTGTGCTGACCTTTCAGAGCCTGGAGCCTGTTTTGGATTCTGTGTCTCCCTCTCTCTCTGACCCTCCCCCATTCATGCTCTGTCTCTCTCTGTCTCAAAAATAAATAAACGTTAAAAAAAATTTAAAAAAAAACAAAGAAACATACTAAATATGAGCAAAAGGAAATAAATTAGCTAGATATTTTCTAAACTTAAGATAATTGAATTATTACTTCTTGAAGATAAAAACATATATGCATAACTTCTTCCTAGAATCTCAAATTGAAATACAAAAGAAGCCACTGAAAACGAACCTCTTCCAAAACTCTGATTTATCAAATGTCCTACTGGGCTCCTTAAAAAATGTGTAAAATCACTATTTGTGGTTATAGTTGCAGTTATGTCTTAATATACATGAAATACTATTTATTTATTCCTATTAATTTAAGCACTTTGAATCAGTTACTCTTCTTTTTAAGAGAATACCTTCTTTGGCTTAAAATTATACTCTGCTGACATTTATTTTTGGATGATGATAATAAAAATGAGTCAGTAATAATTAAAAATAATGGTTATTTGGTTATATGTAAAACCGAGAGACTGTAGACATTAATACATTCCAGTAGACATTACATTTTAAATAGCATTTTTATAGGGTTTGCTTGCCCTGTAAAGATTTTTGTTCATTGTAATTCTTATCTTTGAAATCATCAAGGAGATATGAAATCTTAACAATGCCCTCATGATGCAATCTGAAGCTATTGGCAGAGCTATCTTCAAATACAGTTTCATAGAGTCAAAGCTTTTCCACTTAGATGATGGTTTCATAAACCACGCCCAGTCTAAATATAGACTTTGCTTACTTGTCCTGTGTTTTCAGATTCTAGATTAATTTGTAAGTATAGTGATCATGCTTACTGACAGGATTACAAGTTATCATAAAGTGTTTACCATCTGAAACCCATTAGTTGTGTTTCATGCAAGTGTGTTGCAATGGCAATGGTATTAGAGCCCAAATAATTAATTTGTGTTGCTGGTTTTAAGAGAGGAAGATTCTGTTTCTACTATTTTTCACAGTTTAAACAAGAATGGATGATTTTCTGTTATGATGTATGTCACTGAACTCAAGGCATTTGGTTCTAGACTAGCATTTTCACGGAAGGGAAAACATGTTGACGTAGAACTTGGAACAGCTACGATGAGTAGCACAAGAGACAAGTTAAAAGGCCATGCAATAATGTCACCTGTCAGGGGAGGCTCTTTCTTGATGTTTTAGTTAAGCTCTTTAACTTCCATTATTAGTTGAAAATTCTGCAGAACTTTCCCCTAATTTTATTTTATTTTTTTATTTCAAGTTTTTATTTAAATTCTAGTTAGTTAGAACATATGGTAAAATTGGTTTCAGGTGTAGAATTTAGTGATTCATCACTTACATATAACACCCAGGACTCATCAGAACAAGTTTCCCTAATTTTAAAATGAAGGATTGTCTTGTAAGATACACTTGGTTTAAAAGACATATAATTTAAGCAAATTTGAATAGCAAGCTCCATAAAAGAATCTCAGGCTTAGAGAGTGGGATTCAAGGTTGCAGCCATAAACAAAACAGGTGTTTAGGCATATAGCCAACGTTGTTTACAGATCTGTTATTAGACTTGGGGACTTAAAAAGTCATTTGAATGACTGAAGAAAGCTGTAAACAGATTGTTTAAACCTTGAAAACTATAGATGTGGGAGAAACCAGTGGATTAGGCTACAACTTTAGTGGACCATTGATGTTTTTCAAGTCTGAGGATTCAATTTAGTGGCTTAGTTTTGTGTAGCTAAGAAACGGTGGTCCAAAAAATGAGAGCAATGATAAAATAACCGTTCAGTTAATGATTGCCATTTATTGTGTATATAGAATACTCTAAAATAGAAAAATCATATTGTTTCCATCAGGAATTAAAACTCATTTCTTACTGGCATTCTCAACAGTTAGCTCTCAACTTTCTGGAATGAAAATTTCTTGAAATTAAATTTCATGAATTTTCTTAGTGCTCAGCTCTAAGATAGTCATGCAGATCAGAAGAAAACAGGATTTAGTTCAAAATCTGGGCTCAATGGGTTTGAAAATGGAAGGCAAAGAAAGGTACTAGGCAATGAGTTATAAGCCAGAGACTCTGTTTTATTTAAATTAGGTTCCCTAGAATATTTTTGAGCCCAGGCTAGCACCTCACCAGTCTTCAAACCCATTTAGCCCTTTGATGAAATCTATGTGTACGCCTGTCATACAATGAAAGTGACTGCTCAGAACACTCTCCTTTTTCCCTCACTTTTAAAACAAGAAAATTGAAACCTATCACACATATGTCATAAGATTGACATGGGAAACAAAAAAAAAATGCAAAATCTCAAATATTTCTGCACCTGCTTTGTGTAATGCAATTTGCCAAATATTCTGGGATGTTCAAAGCTGGACAAAGCGCAGGTATTTTTCTCAAAAAGCCTTAGAGATTGGATGGGCAGAAGAAATGGATATATGAATAAATATAACTTAAGGTAGAAAATGATATGTGCTACAAAAGGTAGAAGTAAATTAGTATCATATTTCTCAGATAAAAATGTTATCCTTTTATAGAGTGTGAACAGAGTTTTCATATGTGAAGTTTTCTATGACCTTCAAATAACTATTATCTGGATATAAGGTGATTCAGAAGAAAATATACTGGGGAGCAAGTAATGAGAGCAACTGCTTTGTTTAACTGGACAGATCATGATTCAAGTATCCCTTCTCAATTTTACTAGCTGTGTAAACTCACATCAATTATTTTCCCTTCTCATTGGCAAAATGGAAATATAATAGCATCTTTAATTACATTTGTTTTGAAGAAAAGGAGAAAATGCATATAAAGTTCCTGGTACTACTACTACTACTTATTATTATTATTATTATTATCATTTCTTTAATTATACGGTTTGGCAAGTGTTATAGTTTCATCAATGTTTGAGTACTTACCTTGATGAAATATAGAATAACTAGTGTTGTTTTTCTTTTTATCTCAATTGGTGTACCCCTATCTAATGTGGAAGTTAGAGCAGTAAGTTTGATATTGTTGTCAAAGTATGTGACATTTCAACTCCAACAAGGATGATTGATGATAACTAATACATATAAGTAGCACTGTATATCACAGTGTATTTTACATGTATTGTCTGAATTAATCTTTATAATAACTAACAGGTAAATACCAATGTATCCCCATTTTACAGATGAGGATAAGAAAGTGAGTTCATGCTTCTGGATCCACTGAATGAATAATAGTTTTAAGAACAAGAAGTATAAAATTTACCTTGTCTTATGACACAGAAAGAAATTGTTAGGAAGATACAGAATTAGTAGGTATCATGCGGATTTATTACTCCCACCATTCTAAAGAGTATTACATCAGATATGTGCTGTTATTTCTATACACAGAACACTGTTTCTAGAACCGTTCCTAGCAGTAGAGAGGACGCAACAATTAAGTTTGCCTCAATCCAGTTATGAAGTCATGTATTTACATGAGTTACTATACATAATCCATAATAGAGATATAGGCAAAGTACTAAGTGACAGAAAGTAAGGGAAATCTGAATTCTACTCAGTGTTCATCATGGAGGTCTGAATGAAGAAGGATCATATTTAAGCCGGGCCTTGGATAACTGGAACTTTGTGAAGAAGATCCTATACAGAGGGAATAAAAGAAACAAAAGTATGAAATATTAATGAAATGGTTACTATACGGCTATACTTGCAAATAGGAAAGATGGTGGAGACTTTTGGAGACCTTGCTAAATCTGAGACTGTTCTACAGGCAATTGTGATACAAGAAAAGGACATTTCTGCCTCTTAATGACTGTGACACCCTAAATATAAGTTTTCTTTATGTTACATAGTGGTGACTCTGGTGGAGTTATGAATGACAGGAGAAGAAGATTGTGAGAAGCATTTCAGGCACTATTTCACAAATTAACATGAGAGGTGATGAGCTACTGGTCTGGGAAAACGGCTAGGGAATTAAAAAGGTGTGATGGAGTCAACAGAACTCGATAGAACCAAATTTAGGGAGGGATGGAGCATTCGATTCTACAGTGACACTGGCAATTTTAAAACCATATAGTTTGGAGGAAAATGGTGAAATAAGGAATGTATGATGAGGTATGAGTTGGATAAAATTGGGTGAGGATAATAATGATGACAGGGTAATATTTATTCCATTAAAAATATATGTCTGTAAATTATTATATAAAGCATTAAAAATTTTTACAAATAAAGTATTACGTAAAGCATACTTATGCATTTTTACCTGTATAAATCAGGAAAGATAAATGCAAGAAATTGTAAAATAAGGTAGATGGTCTTGAATAAGATAGGAATTATTCTAAGATCAAGAAAGAGTGATCAGCGTTAGTGGGCATATAAAACCAGATAAAAAATTGCCTAGCACCATATTGATAAGCAATAAATTAGCTAGAAGTTGTAACTGGACCTTGCTTACTGAGAAATAATACTCTTAATTATGAGATGCGAGGCATAGTAAAATAAATGGTAAACTGGTGTGAGACATTTAATAACAAGGACTTGATGAAAATAGAAGGCAAAAAAGGGTACTAGGCAATGAGTTTTAAGCCAAAGACTCTGTTTCATTTAAATTAGGCTCCCTAGAATATTTTTGAGTTCAGGCTAGTGACTCACCTGGTAATGGAATGACTTGGAATATAAGGATTCAAGGTGGAGTAAAATAAAAGCAGCTCCTGACTCTTATTTTCCAACTATTGTTAAGAATATGGCTGGCTGCATATGAGGCAACTACTAGAAAATAACCAGTCCAGAATTAATTAATCATGAATAATGTAAATAATATGCTAATGACAGGTGCCTGGCGCAGGTTTTTTTTGTGCATTAAAGTCATCATCTTATGTAGTCATTACAAAAATCTTAGAAGGTAAGTATAGATCAATGTACTAATGGAACAGCCATGCAATTACACTCATCACATCCTCAGCCAATACAGGAGAACATAAAATTCAGAAAATAAAAATGTGAAAATGAAAGTCTGAGACTTTACAATTCTTGACGTAGAGCTTATATATGGAGTCATAATGTTAACCACAGAGATAACAGTGAGAAGAAAATAGGCCTGGAAGCAGAGCTTTGAGACATCTTTAATTTTTCTGAAGCTTTTGGGAAACATTGCAGGCAACAATTAGATTTTTACCCTTAAATGTAAGTGGTCTGTGGGGATGACAAGTTCAGAGTTGTTCATCCACCATTGACAAAAAATTTGAATTATATAAACATTAACTTTATCGTTCTGCAGTTCTTTTCTTTAATGTTTTTTTTTTTTTTTGAGAGAGAAAGAGAACAAGTGAGGGAGGGGAGACAGAGAACACAAAGCAGGTTCCACTAGGTCAGTGCAGAGCCTGACATGGGGCTCGAACTGACAAACCATGAGATCATGACCTGAGCCAAAATCAAGAGTCACTTAACTGACTGAACCACCCTCACACCCCTCATTCTGAAGTTCTTGATGAGATGTTATGACCATGCCAACTTCAGGAACTTTCTTGACAACTTCATGCATGACATCAAGTTTGGTTAGATAATGTGGTCATCTGAAGGGGAAGCAAGAGACTAAGAAAGCTGCAGAAAGGTTCAAGGAGAACTGGAGGGGACGAGCATCTCAAAGCCAGGGAAGAGCGTTTAAAGAAGGAAGTAATAATATGTTTCAAATGTTACAAAGCAGCCAAAAAGACTGAGAATTGAGATGAGATTTTTTTGGACCTCAAAGAGTAACTTCTACAGAGCAGTGGCAGATGAAGCCAATGAACAATGGATGGAAGACGGAATGACCTAGAGAATCATCAGGAACTACAGACAATGTGTGCCTACCAGTGGCTTTTTATAAACTTTTTTATAAAACTTCTTAAGAGGACTGAATCTTATCTATCCTTAAATAGGAAGAACAGAGACATTGCTCACAGATCTAGAGTTCCTAAGATCAAGACAGGAAAAAAAAAAAAAAAAAAAAAAAAAAAAGACCAGGGAACTGTAACTCTCTCATCCGCATCTAATGCTTTGGCAAATGTGTCTGACATCTGGCTCAATGTAAGAGTTGCATCATTCTCTTTGACTAGGAGGAAAAGTTGAAGAAATGATTACTAAGGAGTCCTCCATCGCTTTGCATACTCAAAATATCTTCTCTACCATCATTTACCACTCTAAAAGGGAATGCTTATCTATTTACTTAACATTTGTGTCTTCTTCACGGGTGCTGCTAAAGGAAAAGGAAGTTAAAGACAACAGAAACACAAAATGTTAACACTCCACAAAATAGAAGAATATTTAGAAGGGCTAGGAAGAGTTTTCTAAGTTCAGGAAAGGTTACAATATTCTACAGTTGTACCACAGCTAGGCAAGCATTAACATCCCCACTGTTACCCTATAATTAAATACAAGATGACTAGGGGACAGTCTGAGGTGAGCAGGCATATATTCCACTTGGCTGACTTTCCAGCTGAGCAAATGTTTCTCTTGGATTGGACACAGACCTTCATTTATTTTCATTGTGAATCATTTTCCTGGAAGTCACTGTTGCATAAATGGTGCTTCCCTGACTCCTGATTAACTGAGACAACCAGAATCAGTAAGTGTGCAAAGAGCTCAACAGTCAAGTTTCTTTTCCAAGATATTTCTTTATCAATTTTCTCATTCTGGACTGTAAAATGGTCTTTCTGTGAGGATCTCCAAGCAGTAGTCATGGAATTAATCCTGATAATGCTTGAGGACTGTGTTCATTGCTCACATAACTATACTCTAGACCTCCCTAGAATGTGGTGGGAAGCCGTCATCCACCCTGAGATCTGACAGCTTGTGTTTTCCCTCCACTCTTCCCACCCAATGGCAGAACCTGGACAGATGCCAAAGAACTTCTAGAGATATGTAGAAAACAATTTAAAAACAGCTACAAAAACTTGGGGACCAGATGGAGATATTTGTATGACCAAAAAAAAAAAAAGTATTTTATGAAAGTTTCAATTAAAATACCATTTCCTGTAAAAAATATGGGGGGAAAACAAAACAAAAAATCTAAAATGTTGACTGCTCACCTCTGAGGTATATTATTCAGGGCAACTTCTATTTTTCCCTTTTTGTAAGCATTGGTAATATCTAGAATTTCCAGAGCTATCAAGAATTTGACTATATTTTTTTTAAAGCATCTTAAAAACCAACTTTACATAGGAAGTTATAAACATAAGCAGATTAACATAATCACGGATTATCACTGGATGATCATTTGGATCATGGAATATTGGGTCTGAAAGAAGCAATCTTATTATGGCACAGATGAGAAAAAAATGAGTGAAGGGAAAATGACTTGTCCTTTGACAGATATTCACATTACTCACGGTAAGTGTGTACCTCTTACCATAAAGATGAACCTCATCTTGGGGCGCCTGGGTGGTGCAGTCGGTTAAGCGTCCGACTTCAGCCAGGTCACGATCTCGCGGTCCGTGAGTTCGAGCCCCGCGTCAGGCTCTGGGCTGATGGCTCGGAGCCTGGAGCCTGTTTCCGATTCTGTGTCTCCCTCTCTCTCTGCCCCTCTCCCGTTCATGCTCTGTCTCTCTCTGTCCCAAAAATAAATAAAAAACGTTGAAGAAAAAAAAAAAAAAGATGAACCTCATCTTAGAAATATCTCTATTCTGACTGAGTTCAAGCCTGAGTTACACTGTGACAGCCAAATACTGACCTAAAATCAGTCCATGACCTAAGAATCACTTAAATATTTACCAGTGTCTGACACATAATTGGTGGCCCATGCCTATCATACAGTCAGTGCTGGATAGATGAATGAATGATTATAAAAGTTGTTCAAAGACGAGCTCATTATAGTACGGTATGGTATGATATAGTATGGTATAGTATAGTACATTATATTATAGTAAACTGGTGAGGAGGGACATCAGTTTGGAAACTGAGGACCATGTGCTTTCTTTTCTCTGCTGCCTGGGATAAATTATGTTAGCTCAAAATGGTAAAAATTAAAAAAAAAAACAATAACAAATAAAGGAAAAATAATCACCAGTCGTAAATAAAAGAGACTGCTACCCAGTTAGTAATTATGTCAAACAAATAAAGCTGTCCAGTTGAGCTCTAGCTTCATTTGACCTATTTAGAAAAAAAAATTAAAGAAGAAAAAAGAAGCAGAATGAAGGAATATATTATCCTAACAGAGACAGTTCTAGCTCTGAATCTACATCTAATTCTATTTTTTACCAAATATCCAACATAAATTCTCCCTCTCAGCATATTGGAGGGTGAAAACACATGCTAATACCAATAAATTGGATATGTTTGGGAAATTTATGTGTGCATTATATAAAAAAATATTTGCATATAGCCCCAGATGGAGGAGTCAACAGAACATGAGCCTTGGTTGCCAGGATAACAATGTATACATTACACTGGGAGATGAAATTTGTGTGTAAGACAATTCAATGGCTGATTACAAGAGTGACACATTCTGGGATGATGTGCCTTTAAATTCAGCAGTAAACATGAATATGGGACTCCTGCTGTTTGCCAGCACACATTTCCACATGTCTGGCTTATTCCCAAGCACAGCTTCCTAGAGCATTCAAGGTGTGTTTTATTTACTGATTATCCATCAGCTATAAAAGAATAAAATCCCCACAAGGTATTTATAGAGTATAGTTTTAAGCACCCTGTGGTCTGTGTGGCATGAATGATAATGGCAGGAGCAAAGTGGAAAAATTGTTAAGAACCAGCAGGCTACGTAAAGGTGCTAAATACATGCTAGGTTCTAGCTATGTAACCTTGGCAATTGATTGATTGATTGATTTCACAGCAGTTACATAAGTTTTTTAAACTGTACAGTAGACATGATAATACTATTTATTTCATAAACATCTGTGAGGATTTAGTAAGATATGTACACAAAGAAATCACTATAACATCTAGCAAACGGTCAAGTGTGCAATAATTGTTATTTTCAATCCTTTTCTAAGAACTGACATTTTAAGATCTGAGATGTGTCTTAAACTGGGTCTGCATTTTCAAAATGTGATATTAAGTGTTCCCTTGATAGTGAATGTCACTGGCATTTAAAATAGGAGAGACGGGGCAGATCATTTGTGATGAAACTGATTGTCCAGAAGGCTGAGTGGGACTCATGACATAAATCGTGAGCATGCACGGTCTATAGGAGCAGCATGGCCAAAAGTCAGTTGAAAGAGAGTCTGAGACTTTTCAGAAACATTTGTGAAGAAAAGATCCTGAGGAGAGAATTTGGGCCCAGTTTTAAAACCATTGGGTCAGAAAATGCTTTTTTTGTTTGTTTTTCTTCCCTGAATGTAGCTCAGGTCTTTCATTTAATGTTGTCCTTGGCCCAGCCCCCACCCATTCAATCACATTGATCCCCTCGGTAAAATGAATACTAGAAGTCAAAAGGGAAGGGGCCACATTATATAAAACTCTGCAAAATTCCTAAACACAAACCGCACTGCTTATGCACCTCCTCTCTGTAAATAGAGCCATTATAAAAGGGAGAGAGACATAGTCCTGTCCTTTTGCCACTGATTCTGTGCGTCCCTGATATCTGAAAAGCATCCACATATTAGTAGTATGGCCACTCCCCTAGGAAGTGATGGGAGACCATGGTACCTGCGGGGCAGAGGTGGATGGGAATGGGAGAGGCAATAGCAATGCCCAGTAGGAATGCAGAGAGTACCAGGCACAGAGTGAGCCTTCGATAAACATTTGTTTAATGGCTTCATGTTCCCTGTACTGGGTTGAATTGTGTCCCCCCAAAAGATACGTTTAAGTCTTAAGCCGTGGTAACCGTGAATGTGATCTTATTTAGAAACAGGGTCTTTGCCAAAGCAATGAAGTTAAAGTAAGGTCATACTGGGGTTGGGTGTACCTTAATCCAATGAGATATCTTTATTAGAAGGAGGAGATCTATATGCAAACATCCATAAAAGAAGAATGACGCATGACTACAGAGGCAGAGACTGGAGTGATGCATCTACAAGCCAGGGGCTGCCAAGGATTGACAGCATCCACCCGAAGGTAGGCGTAGCTGGCATGGAAGGATTCTCTGTAGAGCCTTTGGAGAGAGCCGAGGGCTGCCAACACCTTCGTTTCAGACTTCAAGCCTACAGTGCAGAAGAGAATACATTTCTGTTTTTTCAAAGCACTTGGTTTGCAGTACTTTGTTGCAGCCACCCCAGGAAATTAACGCAATCCCCAAAGAAAAGGTATCGTTCAAATACCTAGCGAAGTCTATGGGGCTTAGTGAGGAGTTCAGACACCTACTAGGTGGATCTATAGTGCCTGGTAAAATGGCAATAAGAGAGCAGTGCTTAGCAGAATCCATAAAGTCTCTCTGCTATTGCTGGGTGAGGGTTGGTCACACTGTTTAAAATGCACTTGCAAAGTTAACCTTCGAGGGGCTGCCGGTAGATTTTGAATAAAAAGGGCAACAGAGGGGACATTGTAGGGAGCTAGAGTTGACGAGCAGGTAAAGACAAAATCCATCTCCCCACGGCCTCAGTCTCAGCTCCAAGATGGGGAGGTCCTGGGGAAAAGTAGGCCACAACAATATGGAACAGTTTCTACCTGATTATATGAAGAACTACATCCGGCTGTCTTTTACTGCATTTGGATCTCGTCGAGTTGTAAATGTTTTAGGGTCACTTATTACCCAGAAATGTGCTTTTTGCTAGAATGATTATGCCAACCGTTGCACTTAAAAGGCTCTTGATCACTGAACACAGTGAAAAGTAATTCGGAAATGCTGACTCTAGAGAAATGTTTTGATAACAGAAGCTGCCGAGTTGAGCCAGAATGAAAGCATTTCTTAACCTCAAATTGAAAATATTTAAAAAAGCATGGTGAAAAATAGTAATAACAAGCCTTAAAAAGCCGATGATAAACCTACACCAGAAATAACGATTAAATGAATTTTGACTAAACAAGGTCCATAAAGCACCTATCACAAGGCCCAGGTCCATTATAGGTAATAGAATGGTTGATAGGCATAGGAGTATGATAAATGTTAATGGTGAATTGCAGGTATAGTTTTTTCTTCTTAAAATTGTCTTTCTATGATTGAGTGATTTGTAGTAGACACTTAGTCAGCTAAGGCCGAAAGCATTACAAAGATGTCAAGATAGCCTCGGTAGGTGGTTAGAAAGGTTCCATAGGAAGGGGTTGAAATGCAAACAGCTACTGTACCCACTCTATACATTCCAGTGCTTTTCTTGGGGGAGGGGCAGATATACTGGTCGGAAGAGAGCTGTGGGCTCAACAATAACAACAAGTTTTAGAGTATATTAAAGCTAACATTAGAATTTCATTGTTTCCACGAACCAGGGCCAGCTCTCTGTATGTTACTAATGTTGATTTAACCAAATGTATGCACTAGAAACCCACTGGCATACAGAAGTTAGTAATGTGGGGCTGTAAATTAGAGCTGTATACTGTAGTTATGGAGGTCTGCCTTTGGTCAGTACACGTGCGGTTTTTCAGGTCGGATGGTAGAGCAGGCTTCTACTTGGTGTCATGGAGTCCTTCAGACGATGAACATTAGGGTCCTCAGAGGTTTACAGAGCACGTGGCAAGGGGAGACTCTAAGTATCTAACGTGTAGAGAGACAAACAGGCACACGTTCAGTTTTGAAAAGATTCAGAAGAAGGTAGTATCTACTTACCTAAATGTCCAGAAAAGTGTTTCTTTCTGTCCCTAGAGAAGATTGAGAAGCACGAAGGATCCCAATTCTGTTGCTGTAACAGAATGCCGTAGACTGAATGGCTTCAACACCAACTTGTTTTCTCACAGATCTGAAGGCTGGCAGTCTGAGATCAAAGGGCTAGCCGAATCTAATTTAGTTCCCGGTGAGAGCACTCTTCCTGGGCTCATATATAAATGAGGAGAGAGAGAGAGAGAGAGAAGGCGGGAGAGAGAGAGAGACAGAGAGAGGCTGATTTTAAGGAATTAGCTCATGTAGTTATGGAGGCTAGCAAGCCCAAAATCTACTAGGCAGGCCTGCAGGTAGCCTGAAGATTCAGGGAAGAGCTCCTGGTGTAGCTAGGATCCTAAGGCAGTTTGGAGGCAGAATTCTCTCTTCCTTGGGGGAACTCAGTCTGTTTCTCCTTATGGCCTTTAACTGATTAGAAGAGGCCCACTCACTTAATGGAGAGTAATCTGCTTTACTCAGAATTGACTGATTTAAATGTTAATCTCATCTAAAATATATATCTTCACAGCAATATCCAGACTGGTGTTAGACCAAATATCTGGGTGCCATGGCTTAGCCAAGTTGACCCATAAAATAACCATTACATCCACATATCCTTGAACCGCATGAGGGTAGAGATTATGACTGCATTGTCCATTAGTCTATCTCTAAAAGACTCAGTATTTCTTGAAAGATTAGCTTCTTTTGAAGATTGAAGATATATTATCCACAATCCAGAATATTACATAATACAAATCAGCAAGCTAAAACAAAGACAGGGCCTATTTAAAGGCAAGGGCTATTTGCAGCCTTTCTGTCCCATGTTACATGGAGATAATACTGTGTCTCCAAATGAGTCATCCATCAATGAGGAAGGATAGTCAGAGGAAGGATAGTCAGAGGGTGCCCTCTATCTTTGATCGGAGCAAAGGCCAAGTTGCAAGTCTACTTAGATATTCTCCAAATTAAATAAAACTAGGTTAACAATTCATTTATGGTGCATGAAAAAAATCAGAGGCCTCGTCCCCTACAGGGTTTTTACTTTATCTCAGTGATCTTGACTCATACTGTTTCTCATGCTGCCAAATATACTGATCTGTAGGCATTGTATGACAGACTTTCAAGGTCATGGACACAGGTAGATATTTGGGCTGAGATTTAAACACTTCACATTTCTGCTTCATCATTGCGCTATACACAAACAAAATGTTTTCTTAGAAAACAATTTGGAAATTCATGTCAGCCTTTATTTAGATGTAATTCATAGTAAGCATTGCTAACACAGACACAATTTTTCTCTTTGACCTGATTTCTAACCTTGTTTTGTCCTGGGTTCCATGACCTTTCTATAAACGATGGTGGTGAATCATCTCTATCTGTTTTGAGAAAATAGGGTTCTGGTGTACTCTGTTTTCTGACACACGATTTGAGGTTAAGTGGAAATCGCTTTTTTTTTTTTTTTTGTCTTTATAGCTCATTCCTACTCCTTCTGTATCATTTCAGGAGGTTTTCCACAATGTACTTCTTAATGCTGAGCTTTCCCTTTGTTTGGTGTCTTTCTCTGCAAAGTGCTAGAGACAGCATGAGCTACTGTGCAGACAGGTAGGCTTACACACCATCAAAGAAAACCTGTTTCCAGCTTTGGATCCTGTCTCCTTTCCTCTGTCTTTTTTCTTTTTGGCTACCACTAATCTTATTTTGTTGATTTTATATAAAAATACCCATATTGTTGTTTCTAAATACAAAAATCATATCCATCTAAAAAGAAACATATTACTCTGAAAAGTATAAAGTAAAATTCATTTCAAATCTCACTTTGCTGGATAATATTTGGATAACTATAATGAAGACAGGCAGATCTATCTCTCTCTCTCTCTCTCTCTCTCTCTCTCTCGTATGTGGAAACGTGTGTGCACATCTGTGTATACACATGTGGTGTTGCATATCTTCATTGTGTCTCCCTAGATGCCTGCCCTCCCCTTCAATAGGCTTCCTTAGCCTCTGGCTTCCAATTGCATTGGGCCAATCAGAAGCTCCAGAAGGAAGTCAGAAGGAGGAATGGGAGGGGCGCCTGGGTGGCTCAGTTGGTTAAGCATCCGACTTCAGGTCATGATCTCATGGGTCGTGGGTTTGAGCCCCGCATCAGTCTCTGTGCTGACAGCGCGGAGCCTGGAGCCTGCTTGGGCTTCTGTGTCTCCCTCTCTCTCTGCCCCTCCCCTGCTCATGCTGCCTCTCTCCGTCTCTCAAAAAAAAATAAATAAATGTAAAAAAAAAAAAGAAAGAAGAAAGGAGGAATGGGAGTGAAGACTGAGGATTTATTTCTTTAGTCTCCTCCCTGTTGTCTTGCCTGTAGTAGGCTGTGGTCCTCTATAGATCCTCGCTCAAGACAGACATTTCTACAAGTCTCTGAACTACTAGATTTTGGTAACAGCTGCCTGCTGCCCACTGCTTATCATCAAGCCTAAGGGTTGTAAGGTATTAGTTGAAACCAACCCAGGGTATGCACTATTCCTTGGGTCCCTACACCATGTTAATTCCTTAAAAACACCTTTTTATCAAACACTCCTTATTTGAATGTGCCATCTGTTGCCTGTCTTTTTGGATAACTCCCACCTATATAGTGCACATCTCCATACTTACACACACACACACACACACACACACACACACACACACCTTACTTTACTAAAATGGAATGGTCCATGCTGCTCAAACATTTTTTATTATGTACCATATTTGTTTCTCTAGTTTCATCTTAATGGATATTTAGATTATTCCATTTTTTAATACTATAAGCAACAGGGGCATGAACATTTTCATGTATATGTTTTGCCAAATATTTGCAAAATTATTTGTGTAAATTCCTAACAATTAGATTTCTTTGTCAAAATTTATGTGCATTTTTAAATTTGAAAGATATTGTTATTATTTTTTCTTCTTTTAGATTGTTGTGCTAATTTGAATCCTACCAACATAGTGAATATTTTTGTCTCCTGCACGCACTAACCAGTATTTTATCTTAGCAAACATTTTCATCTCTGCCAGTCTGAAATATGAGAAATATGGGAAATATCTTTACCATTTTGATTTTTATTTGTCTAATTATGCACAGTATTCAACATCTTTCGTATGTTTTTTTAGTCATTTGTATTTATTTTCCCGGGAACTCCCTCTTTACATCCTTGGCCCAAACAATATTTTTTTTCAATCCCAAATAGTGTCTTTAGTAGAAAAATTAAGTAATCTTAGAGCCTTCTTGATTTTACCCTAAGAGATATTTTAAAGTCATGTTAATCCATTTCACTTTTCCTGTAGGCTTCTAAGTTGTGTTTTTCTAACGTAATTATAGTTCCAGGAGAGGAAGTCACAGTTTATGGGCCCTCTGATTGGTGAAGCCTGTCTTGCTTCTTCTCAGATTGTATGGTAATCTAATTTTTAAATACTAGCCAAAACTTTGTATTTTCTTTTTCATATCAGGCTTGAGGCATTTGTCTTGTATTTCTTGACCTGTCTTTTGTACTTCTGAAGCAAGCTTTAATGGACATCACTGGTCACACCATCCTTCACTATCCCATTCTGTTTTTTAAATTATTTAATTTTTAAAAATATTTATCTATTTTGACAAAGGGAGAGAGAGAGAGAGAGCGAGCACAAGTGGGGGAGGGGTAGAGAGAGATGGGGACAGAGAGAATCCCAAGCAGGCTCCGGCTATCAGCACAGAGCCTGACTTGAGACTCAAACTCATGAACCATGAGATCATGACCCGAGCCAAAATCAATAGTTGGATGCTTCACTGCCTCAGTCACCCAAGGACCCCCCAATCTATTCTTTAGATGTGTATCTACACAGCAAAAGCAAGGAGCAGCATAGAATATAGAATCTACATCTAAATATGTGAACTGTGATATCTATATTCAGAGATACCTAAAAATGTATGCAAAATATAGACAATCCTCCTGGGCTTTACTCAATCTGGGTAGATTTAAAATGAACCCAGGTAAGTAATGGACTGGAACAAAAGGAATCACATTATGCCTTTATTCATGCTTAGAGCTTGACTGGAAAGAAAAATCAAGTTCATTGTAGAATGTCAGGAAGGATTTCAGAAGATCTAGTTGGCAATGAATTCATTAGACTCTGATTAAAGGTATTTAAATTTTTTTAATGTTTATTTATTTTTGAGAGAGAGAGAGAGAGCAGGGAGAGGCAGAGAGAGAGGGAGACACAGAATCTGAAGGAGGTTACAGGCTCTGAGCTGTCAGCACAGAGCCCGATGTAGGACTCAAACTCAGGAACCGTGAGATCATGACCTGAGCCAAAGTTGGAAGCTCAACTGACTGAGCTACCCAGGCACCCTTATTAACGATATTTAAATGTTAAGTACACACACACACACACACACACACACATACACATACACACACAAACTACACATATAGTGTATTATAGCTTCTCTATTTTATGCAGAGAATTTCATCCTGGCATTACTAGCTGTTCTATTTTACTGGTCCCATTAGAAATTGTGTTGTTTCTTCTAGAGAACTAGATTTGGTCATCCTGAGTATGGTGGTGATATCTTCCTCAGTGAGAAAGAAATTACAAGAACAGAAGTTAGTTGGGTGCCTATGAAGCACTGGTGAGTCACTGTGTTATTCATGGTCAAGATATTCCATTTAATTTTCTCAATGACTTCTAGAATAAAAGTTATCATCTCCATTTTTTGAAGTTAAGTAACATCCTCAGGATCACATGAAATAAAGGAATATGGTGTTGGATTTGAACCTAGGACTTTCTTGATTCCAAATTCCATGCCATTTCCACTACCCCAGTGCTTCTCAAACTGTCTATACTACAGGACATTTTGATTTTGGTTTTGTTTTTCTGTCACAGACCAGTTTGTGGTCCATCTATGCATAATCAATATGAAACTCCCTCTATATGGAACTCATGCAAATTCAAGGACATAACAACTATTCTAGCCCATGTTCAATGAGAAAAGTCCACTGACCACAAGCTTAGGTGTCAATGTCACAATCTAGAAAGGCGTTTGTGCTTACTACAAAATCTTTGTACTTACTACATTCTGGTAACAAATAACTTGCAGAGTAGTCTTGGACTGCAGACCGCACTCGGTGTCACAGTGCACTAGAGAATATTGCCAAAGCCTAATTTATCATCTGCTTTATAAAAGACCGCACATTATAATTGAATTCAAAGTATGGAAGTTAAAATTCTGCCTTTATGTGAAGCAAACCTAATACAAAATGGTCATTCAAAGCTTTTGTAGGAATAAATTATTCCCTGAGGAATGTGCTTGATAAGTAATAAACATGGAAAGCCCTTGTTTGTTCTTTGTTAGGCAGAGGAAAACTAATTTCACAGTTTGTTGTAGCTGAATGTTTGGCATTTGTTATGTTTATTCTTATTCTGTGTTGTGGATATTTAATCTTCCCCTTGGAAAATTACTTTTTATTTAATGAGATATTTTACCCAGTCCATTTGTAAATAAAGCAGCCATACTTAAATAATTCAGATTCCTGTGGTTCTCATTTTACATCTGATTTCCTTCTTGGCTGATCTACCAGTTTACATGGCTTGATTATCTTCCCAAATTATCTTACCAGGAATACTCTGCAGGGTCTTTCCTGTGGAAACTATATTAAACCTTTAATAATTCAGCAATTCTGACACTGTCACACCTTCCACAAAGTGCAGTTATCTGGAAGACATTCTTCCATGGAGAACATAAAAAATATCCTTCTAGTATCAGCATAAAAAGTATAGGAATGATCCCTGGGGATTTAAAGAAATGCCCTTAACTAATTAGAAAGACTACTTTAATATTTATCTCCAAATTATTTCTGTTCAATATGTTCTGACCTAAACAACATGCACGTATGATAATGTGTTCCCATTAAAAGATAATTTATTTTGTAGCGAAAGCAAGGAGCGTGTACACGTCCCTTCTTGGGTGAGTTTTTCTGTTGGTTGTGAAGAATAGAGGGAGGGGTTCTTTATGAAGGTGATATCTAACTTCCACAAATAGTGTAATAATTGCTCTTTTTGTTAATCACCAGATCACCATTATATTTATTTATTGTGAAAGTTATGAATTTGGAGGGTAAGGATGCAGTTAGCCATTGTTCTTTTAGGAGATAGTAATAAATAAAATATTTTGGATTTGCCTAAAACATCATTTGGACTAATGAGGGACTCAGAAAGTAACAAAGAAAAAAAAGTCTGAAAACGTCATCTACTTGGCTAAATGGTAGGAAAAAAGGTATTAGATAGATCGATAAATGGGAAATATCCGAGACTAGCCCAATTCCAACATGCTCCATGTAAGAGAAGTGCTGTGATCTCCGTCCTATGCAGGACATACTTCATGCTCGTGGCTGTCACCCTATAGTTGGTGGCCTTAGATGGTTGGGAACAATATCTCTCTGAGTGATTCTGCACAGCCAAGCGTAGTTCTGAAAACTATTTTCTACTGATTCCTACTATTTTTTGAAACAATTTGTATCTAACATTTAGGTCTGTATTTGTTTCATGGGACTGCCATAACAAACTACCATAAACTGGGTGGTTTAAAACAACAGACATTTCATTGTTTCACAATTCCAGAGGCTATGACTCTGAAATCAGGATGTCAGTGGGGCCCTGCTCTTTCTGAAACCTGCAGGAGCAAATCTTCCTGGCTCCTTTCTTGCTTCTAGTGCGTTGCCAGAAATCTTTGGGATGCTTTTGGCTTGTAGCTGCATCACTGTAATCTTAGCCTTCATTGTCACATGGTGGTCTGTGACCACCTTCTCCTCAGGTTGTGGCTCAGTTTGGATTAGGGGCCCACCCTGCTCCCCTGTGGTCTCGTCTTAACTAATTACATCCACAATAATCCCATTTCCAAATAAAGGATTTTATTTTATTTTCAATAAAATTCTGAAATAATGAGGGTTAAAACCTCAATATACCTTTTATGCGAGACGCAATTCAATTCCAAACATGCCATGAATTGCATTTTTGTAATTTCAGATGAAAATTCTGGTGAAGGTATTTTCCATGAAAGTATTTTCCACTGGTAAGCAAATATTTGTTAAAACCTATAGAACGTCCTGAATGCTAGTTGTTGTAAGCTGTAATGGGCATTACAGCAATATCAGTCTGCACATTCTGACTTCTATGCGCAAATCATAAATGATCTTGATAAAGCTTGGGTGGTTTTCCCAGGGTGAAATTTGGAGCTGAGCATTGGGGTCATGCTTTCATTGTACGTGGTCTGTGTTCTGAGCACTGCACTAGCCACATTCCTTATCCTATTCATTCTTACAAAACTACAAGAAGGTAGAGGTGCGTGGGTGGGTATCTGACTCTTCATTTTGGCTCAGGTCATGATCTCATGGTTTGTGAGTTCAAGCCCCATGTTAGACTCTGCACTGACAACACAGAGCCTGCTTGGGATTCTCTCTCTCACCTTCTCTCTCTGCCCTTCCCTACTCATTCTCTCTCTCTCTCTCTCCCTCTCACACACACACACACACACACACTAAATAAATAAATAAATAAACTTAAAAAACCATTTGGGTCCTTTAAAAAATACAAGAAGGTAGTATAATCAAGTTCTTCAGTTAAGGAAAACATGACCTGGAGATATTAAATTAACTTGTCTCGGGGAATTCTATGGATGACACAGGATTCAGACTCTACCGCACAACATTCTAATTCTCTGGGAACAGAGGGAAAGTGAAAGGAGAAGTTGAAGAAATTGTACTTGGCATAATAGGCAGGGTTTTATTATGTCAGCAAAGTGTGAAGTGTTATAACCTACCAAAGCTAGTAACTTCATAGGTCTCTCAGTATTGCCCACAACGCAGTAACTGCTGTGTGTTCTTAATTTACCACTGAAGCATGTTGATAACCTTTATTTACATGGTAATAAATTGCCTTAATTTAACTTCTAATATCAGAATTGAATAAGGTTAATTGAGGTCCCAGAGCACATATGAAGAGTTTGAGAGACTTAAACACCAAAACCCTTACTGCACCCAAAGCAGTGAACATAGAATAGAACCATGGATAGGATCATGATTGCTATGTAATTACAACTGTATACTAGTAATTATTTCAACAAGCCTTTTCGACTAATCAGAAACCATGAATATGTCAGAAGTCGGTTGTACTGTAAGGCCTTCATAGCTAGCTAGCTGATGGCACAATCTGTATAATCACTGTCCTGGCTATAGTCACAGATCAACACAACCCTTGAGCTCCAAGCGTTTTGTCTAGCACCAAGCCTCATTGCATGCTGTATGTACATATTGCATACTGGCACATACTAGCATTCACTCCCATTTCTCTGCAGCAGAAGAGTTATCTCAAATCTATGAGCAACCCAATTCCAGAATCCCTTTTAAGGGTCCACTTGTCGGGGCCACCTCAAGCACCATTTCCTGTGTCTTGTCATTATTGTAGCAGGAAACGGTGTACTCAAAGTAGGTAATTTGAGAATGCTCTTTGCAAAGCTGTGGACAGAGTGTAAGAAACCACAAGGTATGATGCAGTACACCAAGAGTAGACACAGTGGAACATCATGTCCACCCTTAGGCTTGCAAGAGCAAAGTCAAGGAGCAGTTAACATAACATGGAAAGTAAGACAGCTGTGCACAGAAGACCACATAACAGATTATGGAATCCTTATTTATTTTTCATTATAAAAGTATTTATTTTTGAGAGAGAAAGCGATCAGGAAAGGGGAAGAGAGAGAGGAAGACACAGGCTCCGAGCAGGCTCTAGGCTCTGAGCTGTCAGCACAGAGCCACACAGGGCTCAAACTCATGAACTGTGAGATCATGACCTGAGCTGAAGTCATATGCTTAACCAACTGAGCCGCCCAGGCACCCCAGATTCTGGAATCTTTAGTTAAGGGATACAATAGGTCACACAGAACCCAACAAGAGAGTAACAGGGCATGTAAAAACCATGACCTCAACTCTCCTCTTCCCCTTCAATCTCCCTTTGGTCAAATCTTACCAGAAACTAGAGGACAATGCATGCAATGCAGGTAAGTCAGCCACCCAGGACACAGAACAGGGTAGGGAAAGATGGAAAATAGATCTACAGGGCAAAAAGAAGGTGCATAGTGCACAGTTGCCAACACAACCCAAGTCCTTGTATCTTTCCCTTAGACACTACTTTTACTTAAAAGCCCTTCAAGAGGTGACTTGATTTTCTCACATTTCTAATATCTCAGTATTGCAGAGTATCTCAGAACTCACAGTAAGAGAGGATAAATTCTTCACCCTGGCTTATGCTTCCGGTCCCCTCTTTACTTTTTCTCCCTCAAAAGCTCATTAGAAGCACCTCCTATCAGGAGTATCATGATAGTATCATGGATACTATCACACATCCCTCACTAATGCAGATGTATATTAACCTGAGGGTCACTAAAGATTTTAGTACATGCCTTGCTGTCCTTATGTCTACACTACTTCTGTTATGATTTCTGATTTCAGTATTTAACACTGGCCTTCAGTTCCTTAACCTCCTGAGTCCCAAGCACCTTTTTTCCATAGTTATAACTAGACATTTCTTCACTGATAGCTACATCATTTCCAGTATATCAATCATGCCAATTTCAAGTACCCTGCTCTTCAGCTAATATTTTCTATGTTCCCAGCTCATTTTCTCTAATACTTTTACTCCTGTAATTCTTCAGCTTCTCTAGGCCACTTGTCTACTGTGCCAGTCCTTTTGTATTTTGCGTCTATATCCCATCACGGTAATTACTTTCTTGCACACACACTCTCCCTTGCCCCATCCTCCCATTGTACTTGTGCAGAATAATCTTTACCCTGATTGAGCAGCATAATTCTCTATATTCACACTACACCTCTATCCAAACACCTGCATGTGACTAGAATAGAACATACAGCATGCTGATAGGTATCTCTTTAAATTTTTGATCACAAATCTCAAGGGCAACTCTCGGCTCTGCCAAGCAATCCTACCATATTATCTCAGGGAAACCAGTTTCCCTCTCTGTAAGACTTCTATTTCACACCTTCTACCCTACCCTTGGGTCCCTAACACCTCTTTCTTTCTGAAAATCAGCTGATGCCTTTGGATCTTTTTCATTCATATTTTTTTAGAGGGAGGATACACATGAGCAGGGGGTGAGGGGCAGAGGAAGAGAGAGAGAGAGAGAGAGAGAGAGAGAGAGAGAGAGAGAGTCTAAAGCAGGCTCTATGCTCAGTGCAGAGCCTGACCCAGGGCTTGATCCCTTGACCCTGGGCTCATGACCTGAGACAAAATCAAGAGTCAGACACTCAGCCAGCTGAGCCACTCAGGCACCCCTGGATCTTTTTAAATAAAATATTGAAACAATCAGAAAATAATGCCCTTATTCTTTCCCCCCTAAATCAACATCTAGCCTACATCTGCACTCATATATTTTGCTGTTCATCTTACAATTGTGAAACCACCCCTTTAAGTCCTGAAGTCCAACACCATCATCGGTGCAGTGAATCCAATCTCTTGTCTACTCAAAGACGTTGCCTCCACAGTCATTTTCCCTCTGGTCTTCATTACAAGTGCCCTTCTTTATTGGACTTTAAAGCAATTACCTCCTGTTGTTCCTTACCTCCCTTTAACTACTGTTTCTCTCCTCTGCTCCTTTTTATAATAAAGGAAAGACTTGCATAGATTCACTGTCTCCATTCTCTTTCCTCTTGAATCTGTGCCAACCACGCTGCCTCCCATGTCTCTCCACCTAAACTTCCCTTGTCGACATCAACATTCCCTACAGTGCTAAGTTCAATGGGCATTCCACAATGTCCTTCATACACAATTTCTTACCCACATTTGACCTTTCTTGAAATTGTTTCATCACTTGTGTTCTGGGGCAATGGAATCTCCTGGTTTTCCTCTCACTTCAGGGCCTGTTCCTCCTCAGATCTTCCTTGACCTTTGAATGCTGCACTCCCATAAGATGCCATCCTGAGACCTCTCCTTTTCCCTGTCCAAATTTATTCTTTAGATTATTTTATCCTTTCTCATGGCCATATATTCACTGATGATTCTTAGGTATATACATTAGCAACCCAGATCTCTAGACCGCATGTCAATTCCTGCTGACCCCATCCCCTAAACTGCTCCCCACCGGTCTAGCCCTAGGTGCTGCTAGAAAACAGCACCACCCCCAATCCAGTTGTCCAGGCCAGATTCTTCCCTCAGAACCCACATTTAAACCTCTAGCATTTGTTTTAAGCCTTAGCTCGAAAATTTCCCAAATGTGACCATTTATTCACACCCATATGGCCTTCAACTAGTAAAAATTGCCATCATTCCTTACCTATTGAAGTAGATAGTTTACTCCTATCCCTGTTTTATTACTTGTTCTCTGTATTCTATTCTCCACCCAGCAGTCAGAAAAATCTTAGAATGTCCTTCATATCTTTCTATTTTCTTACTCAAACACTCCAAGTGTTTACAATCATATTGCGGTAAAATGTAAATACCTCACCATAACTGCCAATCTTACCTTCAAATCCTCTCCCTAAGCTCACTGTGCTCTTCAGAGCCTTTGCTGTTCATGCACATAACAAGCTCTAACCTGACTCATAGCCTTTGACTTGCCATTCTTTTTCTTGAGGATATTCTTTCTTAGATATTAACTTGTCTCCTCCCTTTATTCAGAACACTGCTCAAATATTAGTCTTAAGAGATACCTTCCCAAACCACCCCACCTAAAATACAACCATCTTCATAATTTAGAAAAATTAAAACTGAGGATGTTCTTGTTATGTTTTTGACCTGAATGATTAGTTATGCTCAATTCCAACTATCCAAGAAGGGTAAGGCAACAAGGATGATGACGCTGAAGTAGAATGATTTTTATTCTAAGTAGGAATCAGTTTTACATCTAATTTGTCATACTTCACAAAACCATGTGAAGAACCAAAGGACATGTATTTCAATGATCTACATACTCATTAATGCATAGTAATAACAAAAGTTAAGATTGGGCTCTGAAATCAGAGTTTTATATAGGAGGTGAAATATGATAACCACAGCTCCAGTTGTTGTGACATCGAAACTATGTCGCCACTGATTTAAATTTTGCTGTTATAGGCCCAAGCCATGCTTCAAAGGAATAGAATATTTCTCCTTGGGTCTTAGTTTTACTTCCAAGGCAATCAAAGTACTGAAGCATTTATGAATGGATTAGAAGTATCAAGCATCAATCATTGTCTGAATCTTATCAACTAGGAAACGAATTCCCCCAAAACATATTTTTGTTGAAATACTATTAGAATTGAGTCTTATATCAAAATAGCAGACATGCAAAATATGTCCACTTTTGAAACGGCACGAACACGAGCAATGTGTCTTACTCTGCAGTTGCACTAAACATTGATTCAGCTGCTGGATGCAAGGTTCACTTAATCTGGGGATGCTTAGTGCAAAAGTAATGAGGCTATTACTTTTTTAGCTTTGCCTCCAATCCAATAAAGAGAGTATTCTTTTCCACTGTGAGGTATCTCATTATGAGATCACTAACATTTTCAAAATCATCTCTGCATAAAGACGAGGTTAAAGCAATTCATACATAGCCACGAAACTTTCCCATTTTAATATATGAGGGACAATAATGAAAGTTTATCAGAAGCATTTTCTTCCCCCGTTTTGATGCCAGTGTTCTCATTTCATGACTCTACATAGTCACAGTGATTATAATAAAAATAAACTTATACTTTAAAAGGGGGAAATAAAAATATACACAACCCATATCAGATGTCCATGGAAAATAGATTTTGGGAAGATAATGCCCACGATGCTCCACACTAGGGGGGATGAAGAATGGTCTAGCAGGTAAGAACATATATTTGAATCATCTTATATTTCAGAAAACTTTACCCAGCACAAATCTATGAGACAAAACTTTGTTAAATCTATTCTTTTTTTTTTTCAGGCACAGATTTGGGACTATGGTATTTTACTTATAGATCTCAGTCTGTAAATGATCACTGAAATATATGAATCTCTATGTTTTGTGCTCCTAATTCTGTCCTCGACCTCAGCAAGAATGTGCTGGCCATATGATGTGCACTCAAGGACACCATGATTATTACCTTATATTTTGTCACCCAAAATAAATTTCAACAACGAAAGGTTGTCCAGTAGGTTGTATTTTCTTTAAGTGTAGTTCACAAAGCATTAGTAACACATTAGGAAACTTGACGTGGTATGCCGACCAACTATTTGGGTTTCATTTTAAAGTTTTTCATGTATTTTAAAATGTCTCAGCATACTCATCAATCCTGTGATTTCATAGATATTAAACTTAAACATATTTACTAAATATCAAAAGTCAGTCTTTTGAGAAAATTAAAGTTTATTAAAGAGTATACCAGTGTGCATCAATGGCACCAATGTAAGGCACCCTCCCTCTCTTTACAGCACCAGCGTTGGCCAGTGTTGAACTATATTCACATCAACTCATTCGCTAGCCATTTTGTGAGCTCTTAATTAGCATAAATTATTTTTCTAAATGCAGAACTGTACTTGTCCTTAAGGAGTTTAGAGTCTAAGATAGAAAGAGAGGTAAATATATATTTGAATGTATCAAGAGTTCTAAGAGATAAGCACACAGTTCTCTGATAGTTTGGAAGAACTAAAAATACCCCGATTGGAAGACCTTAAGAAAGGCTCTTTATGGAGAGGTGGCAATGAAGGGAAACTTGAAACATTCTCATCATTGGGATAAGATGAGAAAGCTGTATTCCAGGCAGTAAATGGCATAAACAAAACACTTACAGTCATTTTCCAAGAGAGAAAAGTCATCTTTAAATACTACACTGGGGAGTGGGGTGCCTGGGTGTCTCACTCAGTTAAACGTCTCACTTTGGCACAGGTTGGGATCTTATGGTTCTTGAGTTCTAGCCCTGCATCAGGCTCTGTGCTGACAGTACGGAGCCTGCTTGTGGTTCTGTCTCTCCCTCTCTCTCTGCTCCTCCCCCACTCTCTCTTTTTCTCTCTCAAAATAAATAAACTTAATAAAATAAAATAAAATAAAATAAAATAAAAATACTACACTGGGGTCAAAGGGGATTAAATGTAGTATATTTCTAGAGGGGGCCAAAGAAATGACACTTCACTTATTAGAACAGAAGTTTTCTTAAACCAGTATTTTGCACTGACCTTATTTTTACTTATTTGGAATCTATCTCATCTTTGACTACAGAGACATTTTTAAACATGAATGACTCATTTGAAATCTATACTTGGAAATGTCATATTTTCTAAGACTCAACAGGGATTTACTATATTTTCAAAGATCAATTTCTAGGGGAAAGGGCTTTATATATAAAATTAATCCCTTGACATATTACACAAAGACAAAAATCCTTTACAATTCACGATGCTTATTTCTAGTTCTGACATTTCTATCTTCCAAGGTGGCTTCCTTATTCAGAACATAGTAAATGGACTTGGTTCATCACCAAGTAATTCTTAATTGCAGGTGTGTTAAGAAACTCCTCTTAATGTTCAACTGCCGAGGTTATACCAAACATACTTGACAATAAACTGCCAATCAATGGACTTATTTTTCACCTTGATGTCATTTTTTCTATGACAGTATCCTGGGTAGTAAGGAGATTATGCAGAATCCAAACTAAATTGCAATCCATTAATAATAGATTTAATCTATTTATAATTATATCTGATTAGTGTAATACATCGGATATATTGAAAGTATAGATTTTCCAGGAAAATGTATCGGCTTGAAATTCTCCTGGGATTGTTTCTACCCAGGTACTCCACCGACAGCTGAAGTTGACAGGCAATGATGCTAGAGCTTGCTCTACAAAGTTTGAAATATTGAGTAGAATTGATGAACTCAAAATAATCCCTCTTACTGCCAGTTATCCTGAGACAGTCTTACCCAAATTGTGTTTCAGGGAACAGTGGTTCTTGGCAACATTAATCAACATTTCAAATAATTTGATAGATATTGTACACAATATTTTTCTTTTACAGGTTCTGAATACGAATTAACTCATTTCAGGATCTGAGGATTTCTACAGGTTATTATATCATTATTTCACATATAGAGGGGAAGGTGCATATTAAAATTTTCATTCTGCCATCCCTAATGAAGTTTTGTAGCTATAATATTATCTTTTTAATTTGTTTCTTTCATCCTTTGAATTAATTTGTGAAGGATGCTACTAATATATTTAATTGACTGCAGCTTTTTATTGATCCTAAGATTTAGAAATCAATCAACAGGCAAAAAGAGCCAGCAAAACAAAATTTAAGTAAAAAGTAGGTATTTGTTTGTTTTAAGAATTCACATCTCTTAAATAATCTTTAGGCTCTATCAAAGACAGGACAAATTTAAGATAAAATGTGTCTTAGAAATTCAAGAAGGATACTGGGTAATAGAAATGCAAATAAAGCAAACCTAGCAATAACACTACTGAGAATAGTTTAAAATGAAATTGCATAATTTTCTACTTTTGTATAAGGAAGGGAAGAATATAAGAGTATACATTTGACTTCTCTGTATTTGCACAAAGAAAAACGGAAAATAAACACATGTAACTAATACTATTCTTGTCTGTAGGGAACCAAGGGCAGGACAGTGGAAAGAGACCAGGGCTAGAACAACACTTCTTGAAGTATAGATTTTCTAGTACTTTGATATTTGAATCACATGAATGTTTTATATTAAACATTAAAAAAACACTGTTGCATTTTTAAATATAAACAATCTCTTTAGGTACTCATAAGAGGTACTTCAATGTTGAAATATATAATGGTACATCAGTGTTCAGAATTTCTTTTCTTCACAGCTAATAGAGCAATAGATTAAAACAGAGGGAAAGGAAAGAGAAAAAAAAACTGGTACAATGTTTGTGGAATTACCATTAGTAATTTAGAGGGGAATGCAAATATGAATTCCTGTTGAATATGAGAGTTTGCAGTGGTTGCTGATAAATAGACAGTCACATGCACAAATAGCAGACAAATCCCATAAGAATGGCAAATAGTTAATACAATGACTGAAGAGGACATAATGATGGAAACTGTTCTCCTTCAAATATTGGGGCAGTGGAATTTTTGAACTGATGTATCCCTTAAAGTATCTGATGTAAAAGATGAACGTTTTTTCCGGGGAGGGGGAGTAGGTAGGGAATGCACATATACACATACACAAAATTGTGTAATTTAGAAGTTAACACTGACACCTATGGATCCCAGGACACAAGACTCCACATTTTTTTTTCATTTTTTTAACATCTTATTTATTTTTGCAAGACAGAGAGAGAGATAGAGCATGAGCAGAGGAGGGGCAGAGACAGGAGACACAGAATCTGAAGCAGGCTCCAGGCTCTGGGCTGTCAGCACAGAGCCTGACACGGGGCTTGAACCCACGAACTGTGAGATCATGACCTGAGTCAAAGTCGGACACTTAACTAACTGAGGCACCCAGGTGCCCCAAGCCAGGATCCCCAAGCCTCCACATTTTAACAGATAAAAGTAGACACTAAGCCAAAGTGAAGTTGGATTAATTCTCAGCTCTGCCACTATGGCTAAGCGACCTTGAAAATATGACTTAATCTCTCTGAACCTCAATCTTCTTATCTTGAAAAGGGACTTGCTGATCCCTCTGGTAATAGCATAAAAGAAAAATTCAACAAACATTAAAAATTATTTATTATTCCTGTAATAGAAGTCCCTAATTTCTATATAATTAATTATCACATATAATTCCTATATGACTGTCAAAATAGAATTAGGAGTTCCACAGTTGAATGAAAAGATAGGTTGCCAGATCATATCACAGTAGCTGACACATCCTACTTCAACAATCTGGGGACAAACTGGGATTTCTAGATATTCAAGTGCAAGGGCTCTCATAGAATGGAATGCTTTTTCATGCCCCTACACAGGTATCTAAGGTCATGGACACTAGAGAACATGTTAGTGCTGATGTTAGGCATTGGTGTTAGCCCCAGGCCTCGCTTGTTTGCAGTGGGAAACTGTAGAGTTCACTCAGCCAGGGAAGGAACTCCAGTTCTGGTGCTTTGTGTCCATTACAGTCAGATGGAGAGGTTGATGGTCTGACTGTTTAACTGGGTTCTGGAGGCACATGCCAGCATTGAGAGTCCGGAAGTACTGTCAAAGGGTGCAAAGAACAGTGTAGGTTGAGAACATTTGTCGAGTCAGCACTATTTTGAATGTCATAAAAGTATATGATTATATGGAATTGCAATTTTTGTGTCCCTGGTAGCTTCAAGATATGAGGTGCGCTAGCAAAGGACAATGTGCTAAGCCGGACTTCTTTGAAGGGGAGAGAGGAAGGGGAAATCCTATCCCTTTGGAATAATTCAGAGATCAAAAGCTGTCAACCTTCCCTAACATTTTAAGCCATCGAAGATAATGTCAGTTTCTAACAAGGCAAAAACTTAGAAAAACCCACTAAACATCAGTTTATCAACACCTTTGCAGCTTTTGGCTCGCTTTGCATAACTATGTAAGGAGAAAATGAAAATCAGTGGCTAAATCAAGCTCAGCATAAGCCTGAACATTGTTTCCTGCTTGTCGTCTCATGAGGGACTTGGCTTTACTTGCTGTTGCAATCTCGTCCTACCTCCTTGATGGTTTGCAAAGATGAGCTAAGAACGATTGAATTTAATCTGCAATGGCTTCAATCGTGAGGGTCATTGAATGGCTATGTATTTGACATAAAGAACATGAGTAATAAGCATATTTCCATTCATTTCCTATTCCACCATACTATTGGTCTTCCAAAAAAAAAAAAAAAAGAAAGAAAAGCATGTTTGAGATTTAAGCGACAAGTAACAAATTGATGACATACACTCCTGACTAATTAGACGAAGCCCTCCCTCCATGAGGCTCTTGACCTTTAATAGCCATAATAATATGAGCATTAGATCAATAGCCTGCTATTAGGCATTTGAAGTGTCCCCTTCGCTGTCACTGAATGTGGCAGTTAGGATGGGACTTAAGGACAAAAATGTTTAGCTAGTGCTGTTTCATGGACAGAAACCTTTCAAATCTATTCAGCATCACTTCTATCTTTCCTGAGAATGGCTTTACTTAGCTATCAATTCTCTCTTTTCAAAACTTAGTACCTTCTAGTTTGCTTTATTCAGTTAGTCCAGCGTGGCAATAATCGCATACACCATGTTCTTTTGAAGATACTGTTCAAAGATTTGTTATACAGGTTTGCTTTCCCGCCCTCAAGCTTCTCTCAATGCAATGGGTAGCCACTTTGAGGTTCTTACATTTAGATGGGAACGCTATGCTGTGAATCTGATCCTGTCCCTAAAACAAAGCCTTTTAGTTGGATTTTTAAAAAATAATTTGAAGCCTCAGAACAATTGATTTCTCCATTATTTCAGTCTCCTGAATGTACAGAATGTCTATGACCTTTCACTTCCTTTTTTAAAATGTTTATTTATTTATTTATTTATTTATTTTTGAAAGAAAGAGAGAGAGAAAGCAACAAGCAAGTGAGCAGGGGAGGGGCGGAGAGAGGGGGGCAGAGGATCCGAAGCAGGCTTTTTGTGCTGACAGCAGCGAGCCTGATGCAGGGCTCAAACTCCCAAACCTTGAGATCATGACCTGAGCCAAAATGGGCTCAGTTAATAGACTGAACCACCCAGGTGCCCTGTGACCTTCCGCTTCTGCATGACCCCTGCATGACCCCGCGTATCTCTTTTATATACTACTTTGCTAAGTACTTGCAATAGCAACACATCCGCATTGTTTCCTTTTTGACTTCTTCTGCAGTGAGTGCTGTTGAATAAGGAGGAACGGGATCTGCCTTCCAGTCTATTACAAGCAGAGGTTTTACCAAATGTGTCACTACTGTGTCACATGAATCATTATCTTTTCAGTCTCCAATGCTAGTTAATTTTTCACCAGTCCCATGTTTTAGATTTTAGACTTTATTATGGCCCTCTACTTCCAGTATCAATTTTTGTTCTTTTCAGGTGAGATTAGGCTATGCAGAGGAAAACTCGGGAAGATTCTGCGGCTAAACACATTAAAATTGCATTATGTGTCTTGCTCCATGCTACTCCATGTCCAAACAGGTTGGTACAGGGCTCTGCTATACAAAGTCACTTGGTTATTCAGGGAAAACCAAGCTCTGCCAGGTCACAAGTGGGGCACCATCTGAAACATTGGCTTCTTTGGGATTCTCAGCAGAACACAGAGTGTAGGGAATTGACTTTGCTTTTCTGTGCATCAGCCCATAATATGATATATGTCTCTTCTGTTCTTGATCCATTGGTCAGGACTAGTCGTTTGGCCCGCTGTAACTGAAGGAGGGCTGGGCTACATACAGGGCTATTCATTGAGTAGCAGATACCTACCAGACTATAACTAAAACGTATTGACCAATGCCTTTGCAACTTTTTCATATGTTTCCTTTGACCTCCCTAGTTTTCATCAGGCGATTATAGCTCCTTCAGTATTTCATTACAATTCTCTCTGAATTTTCAAACTTCCTTATAAGCCTCTTATATCCAATAGGGATTAACTTTCTCTCATTGATTAAAGTCAAAACCTCATCACTCTGACCATTTTAAAAATGTTTTCATATCTATGGTTATGTGAAAATAACTGATAAAAGACAAAATGTTAGATATATGCAGGTAAAAAAAATGGAACAATAGTTTCTAAGCCCTTGAAGCTCAGAAATGACAACGGCTGGAATATAGCATACTCTTTGAAATATGAACAAAAGGAAATGCATATTGAGAATGGTGGCTGGTGTTCATGTTAATAATAGATTACAATGTCTTTTTAAAAGTTTTAAACTTTTGCCTGTCAACTAAAAACACTGAAGTAAAATATTAAAGATATAGCCACCTCTACAATCCATACATAATTAATATTTATGACATATATTATGGTCATGGACATGCTATGGATGAATACAGATTGGATTTACAGACTGGTATGTAAAATCTGGGAAACAAATCTTACCATAAAGAGAAGGATATTCACGATAATATTGCCCAGAGCTGGAAGACGACTAAATTTGTTGCCCCAGTTCAGTATCTCAGAGATTGACATGGAAAGAGCACAATAAAAGTTTTAATATTCAGCAGCTTTGAAGAATGAAGTGCTGTGAATGAGCAAGTATTCCGATTAATACATCTACCATCGGTATTATGTGTGAAATACGATTTTTAAAGAATTAGGATAGGATAGAATATAATTTTTGACTAGATAATAGAAATAATTTAATGTTGCTTTGATGATTCAGAAGACACTTAGGGATCGCACAGAATCCACACATAGTCATCACCATTCAGAAGAGATAGGCAAATGCTGAGTAACAGATAACTCCAGTTAATAAAAGATATTGTTTTGGGGGCACCTGGGTGGCTCAGTCGATTGAGCTTCTGACTCTTGATTTAGGCTCAGATCATGATCCCATATCAGGCTCTGCACTGAGCATGGAGCCTGCTTGGGAATCTCTCTTTCTCTTCCTCTGCCCCACTTCCTGATCTGCATTCTCTCCCTCTGTCTCTGAAATAAAAGTTTAAAAATAAATAAAAATGAAAAGTAATGTTTTTGGAATAATGCAGGCCACGGTGCTCATTCTAATCCTGTCCCACTCCCCATTTGAAGAAATGAAACGGATTTGTACTCTTAACATGCCCCATGCTTCCTTTTATTCACAGCTTTCTCAAGTACTTCTTTCCACCGGATTTCTGCCTTTTCTTCCCCCACCTTCACCTTATGAAGTTCTGTGCATCGTTCAAGGTCAATTTCTAGCATCAGGCCCTTCAAGATCTTGCTCACATGGGATTGGTGAGTGTCTGTGGTGTTGCAGGTACCATGTCAAAGTGTGAAATAGCAAGATGTCTAAGACAAGGTACTGTCCTTCAGGAAACATACAATGTAATGGAGGGAACTCCCTCAGAGATCGTTCCAGTATAAGGAATGAGTCCAGCAGTGGAAGTGTTACAAACACATTCTTCGTTCCTTATTTGAACCGCCAAAGCAGGTGGCTGATGTCCCTCTTTTGACAATAATCTTATTTAGTAATAAAGTACAGTGCAAAGAGAAGCTTTATTAAACTGAATTTTTAATCCAAGATCTTTCACTTACTTGTGGTGACATCAAGCCAAATACTTAAATAGTTCACTTAGTATTTATTTATCTATTTACTTATTTAAATGTTGGTTTTAAGTCTTTTTTTTTTTCTTTTCAGAAAACTCAAGCAGGGGAGGGGTAAAGAGAGAGGGAGAGAGACAGAGAATCCCAAACAGACTCCATGCTGCCAGTGCAGAGCCCGACACAGGGCTTGAACCCACAAACCGTGGGATCACTACCTGGACTGAAACCAAGAGTTGGATGCATAACTGACTAAGCCACCCAGGTGCCCCAGTATTTATTTTTTAATATCTAATTGTGGTAAAATACACATAACATAAAATTTACCATCTTAAAAATGTTTGAGTGTACAGGTCAATAATGTTAAATACATCCACATTATTGTTCATCTAATCCCTAGATCTCTTTTCATCTTGTAATCTCGGTATTTTTTAAAAATTTTTTAATGTTTATTTATTTTTGAGAGAGGCAGACAGACAGAGCATGCGTGTGGGAGAGAGAGAGAGGGAGACACAAAATCCAAAGTAGGCTCCAGGCTCTGAGGTGTCAGCACAGAGCCTGATGTGGGGCTCAAAGTCACAGACCATGAGATCATGACCTGAGCCAAAGTCAAATGCTTAATTGACAGAGCCACCCCTAACCTCAGTATTTTTTTGATGAAAGGAATAAAGACAGTTACAGGCTTGTTCAGGAATTAATAAGATAACATATCTAAAATACCAACTTCAGAACCTAGGACATAGATAATAATGTTCAAATGACAGCTTTCTTTTTCTTTTCTTTTTTTTTTTCTGTACCTCTTCTATAATGAGACAGCATATTATCTATGTGGAATATCTCAGATATAGATCACATCTAAGGCTTATATAGCATATTGATGTATTATAACAGGTACTTTGTAGATAATCGAAGAGAATGAGTGAGCAAATGTGTAAGAAGAAGGGATGGCTAACAAAAGACAGGCATTTGAAGGATACTCAAATCAGAAATCCCAAACCAGAATTGTTGCCAAAACAGACCAATGAGAAATACATGAAGGGAGGCGGGGGGAAGGCATATTGCATGGATTTTGAAACTGAAGCATGATGAATCAAAAGAAACTGTAGGGCCAGGTCTTAGTTTACTATAACACTTCCCTCAACACACACACAAACATCATTAAGTCACAGGCTGCCAAGAAGTCCAACAACATCATGCAGTGATACTGATATTCAGATGCAGCTCTGCTTATTCCTAAAACCATCTCATCTCATCCCATTGCCTCTGAAACATTAAATTATATATTATCTTTAAAAAAAAAAGGTCACAATCTTGGCTTTTATTTTTTTAGACATTACTGTTAAAGGCATCTGATAGGAATGCTAATAATCACCACCATTTCCCTCTCTACAGAATATTATTAAATATAAAAGAAACAGCAAACACAAGTAATTAATTCTTCCTCTTTCTTTCTTAGTAATACCATTGAAATTAAAGCAGAGAGATGCATTTAGGAAATCTCCTGACTTAAAATGCTTCACAGAACTCCAAGTAAGTCTTACACGTGGGGACTATTCAAGTTCTGTCCAAATTATTTAATTGTATCTCTGGGCCTTGGCGTATTAAGAAATGTAACAAGGAGGTGGAAATGTATCATAAAAATCTGTATTTTAAAGAAATCTCTAGCTCAGAGTAAATGAAGGGGACTGGGAATCAATTACACTTGGGTATGTAATTTGAATAGATGAAAATGCCAGGATGATTGAAGCTTGTATATTCAGGATGGTAGAATGAGTCTGATAGTTGATGACTGCATTTTAATAATATGAATACAGGAAGAGAACAAAAGAGAGAAAGAGAGAAAAGGAAAGGATAAAATTACTAATACTGTAAATATTTTGAAATGAAGTGGTGTGCAATTGCACAAAAAGATGTTATGAATGAAAAAGCTTGGATTGCCTTGGATGGAAAATGGAAAGCCCACTTGAATTTACTCGGCTAACACAGAAGCATCTAGAAAAGAAAATGATGACATATTTTAAGTCACTTTTTAAAGGAGACTTTTTTATACATTAGCGTCATGAACAATAGCTTAATCAAAGGTGGACAATAATGCATTATCAAACTAATGGGTCAGTCCATGCAAAATTGAAAAGTAATTATTCCCTATGAATTTATTTTTTATTTACATCTCCCAAAACGTATAAGACATCATTGACAATATTAGGAATGTGTGTGTGTGTAAATATGTGTGTGTATAACCCCCCCAAATATGTCCATGTACTCACATGCACATACATATGCACAAGTAGTTTTACTTATATGTTTACTTATTAACATTTATACATAAATGTTCTTATTAATAAAAGAAACTTTCTTACATTCTTCTTTTGAGAATTAAATGACATCATACATGTAAAATGCTGAGCAGAACACATGTGATTTGGCAAGACGTCCTTGTGAAGAAAGATAAAGAGTGGATTTGAACATCATGCAGGAGAACATTTCTGAATTACATCAAATGTGGCAATATTACTGTATTTTGAAACTGCTTAAAAGCATAGAGTTGAACAAAAATCAAAATGACTCCATAAAATCTTCAATGAGGTTGGATTTTAAACTAAGTGATCTTTTCCCTCTCTTCTGCAAACCTCCCTCACTCCTTTCTTGGCTTTTAGTTTCTGGAACCAGCACCACCCTGAAAACAACTAAGTAGGTTGGCAGCATAAACATAATTCTGGTAGAAGCCCACTTGATCCTGGCTTTCCCTATAAAACCCCCTAGCCCCTACCTCTGGACAAGCTTGCAGTTTTTGAAGGTCATAGCCTGTGGCAGCCTTCTTTGTCTTGCAAAGCAATAAAGCTATTGTTTCTCTCTATTCCTAACTCTGTCTTCCTGTAATGTTTTGGTTGTGAAGCAAAGAGATCGGTTTTGGACATTTGAGTGAAATTTATCTCTGGAATTCCTGAAGACCAAGGTCAGAAGAAAATGATCAGGAATCAACTTGTGTCATGGGGTAATAAAAAGAAACATAACACACTGGGTGTTGTATGGAAACCAATTTGACAATAAATTTCATATATTAAAAAAAAAAAGAAACATAACAAACATTTCCTATTGTAAACTGCCTAAAAGTATTTTGTTATTTTGGAATGGGGTTTGAATAAGATAATATGATCCATAGTACACTGATGAAAATACACTTGAAACACATATAATTATACATAAAGCTTAAAGAGAGAAAAAAAACAAACAAATAGCAAAACAGTTATTGGATCATTTCACTCAGATCTAGGGTGGGTTGAGGAGGTGCAAATAATATGGTATTGCACCTAAACCTTAGAGTAACCGAACTGTTTGGGAGAATAATGGACATAGTGAAAGTAGGTTTTTTAACCCTATTTTTAAAATTTATTATTTTAATTAAAAACTCCATAGAAGTAGGCAAAATAAGTTACAATAATGTGATATATATATATATATATATATATATATCTTGGCTCATTCTGGCTCACACATATATATCCTGGCTCTCAGCTCTAAACCCTTGGGATTTCCTAAGTGTTGAGATCTATAATAGTGTCTTTGGTTATGTTAATGGAAAGACTTCTGGACCCCACCTAAGTATGGGGGCTGGCTGCCAGTGGAGCCAACTGTGTTATTAGAGTTTGAACCTTCAGTCCCACCCACTAACCTCTGTGGAGGGTAAAGAAGCTGAAGATTGCATTTAATTGCCAATGGTCAGTGGTTCAATCAACCATGCCTATATAATGAAGCTTCCATAAAAACCCAAAACGATGGGACTTAGAGAGTTTCTGGGTTGATGAACACATGAGGATTTGGGGAGAATGGGCACACTTGGAGAGAACATGGAAGTTTGACATTTTTATACCCCACACCTTGCCCATCTGGCTGTTCTTGAGTTATAGCCTTTTATAATAAACCAGTAATCTAGTGAGTAAATGAGTTTTCTGGGTTCTGTGAGCTCCTCTGGCAAATTAATCAAACTCAAGGAGAAGGTCATGGGAACCTCTGATTTATAGCCAGTCAGTCTGAAGCATAGACAGGTGACAACTTGGGCTTGATGCTGGCATCTGAAGTGGGATGGAGGCAGTCTTCTAGGACTGAGCCCTTAACTTGTGGGATGTGAGGCTATCCGTGGGTAGACAGCATCATAATTGAGTTGAACTGTAGGACACTCAGCTTGGTGGTGTGAGGGGAAAACCTTCCTCCCACACACATATTGGAAATTGAGTTCTAGCATTCCCTAAAAGAAGCACAGGGCTAAAGTTTGCAGGGCACACAGAGTATAGTTGCAATAGAGCAAAGCAGGGAGACTCTGCCATGAAAAATTCAGATATTTTTCTGCCAAGAAACCAGTGTTTGGGCAATATGCTGTAATTTATAATTATAGGTGATAATTCACTAGGGATCAATATGAGGGGTCCTAGAATAAGCAATCTATCTGTTCCTTTTCATTGGCTGTGTCTTTATGAAGATGCACAGATAGAATGATAATAGGAATCTATGATTAAGCCTTGACTTATACTCTGTGGATGTAATGTTCATTATGTATTTGTTCTGTTAATTAAACTGCCACCTTTACACTTAAACTGCCCATAAAATGGGGTGAAGAAGGGCAGGGAAGGATAAGGCAAAGTTTTGCTATGGTAGATATCTTTGTGAGTATTAGAGATATTCTAATATATAGTATCATGGCAGGAATACTTAAAATGAAGATTACATGCAAAGATATTTTTGTATTGTTTCTACCACTTAATTGCTAGAATTTCCTTCATAATGCCCATTGCATTCATAATTATTTATCCAATCAATATTTATTGAGTACCAACTCGACATCCACCCCTGTTAGGGAATTTAGAGATATAACTGTGAGGAAAATGGAAAAAAAAACCCACCTCGTGTGTCTTTCATTCTAAAGTGAGATACAGATAGTATAGAAGACAAACACACAAAATACATTGAATGTTAAATGTGGGTAAATACAGGGAAGGTGGGGGACAAGAAGTAACAGAGTATTTAGAAAAGGTTTACTGAAAAGAAAAAAAAAGTCACGTGGGTTAAAACCTGAAAGAAGGGAGAGAATAAGACATGTGGATAGTCAGGAGATAAACATTCTGAGAGGAAATGGAAGATCAAAATCTGCCTACATTGCTATAGAAAAACATTCCATGACAGGTGGGAATGATGTGGTATGTTTTGCTCTCCCCTCTGTCTCCAAAGCCCATCATCGTGTCTGAAGATATTAGGTGTTTTAAATGTATTTGTTGTAATAAAAATGGATTGATATTGAAGAAGACTTCCATGTTGTCAACTCCTATTTTTATCTCAATCTAAACGTTACACACTTAGGGAACCTTTACCAACCTTCCTTATTGTGTTGGGTTTTTGGTCATATGAGCTCATAGCAGTGCATGCTCCTCCCTTGGGAGCATGTATCACAATTAGAATTAATTTGATCTGATGAGTGTTTATCAAACTTTACCAGAGACCTGGTTTTACACATCATGATATCTCCAGTGACTAATGTTTGACATATGGCAGGTGCCCAATGAATGTTTGGTGAATGGATGCATGATAGCAACATTCTCATGTTTTCCTAAATATTTACATCTTCTGCTCTGAATTATTTATTAGTCAATGAACTTGCATCCAAATTTACACAGAAAATAGAAGTCATCTGATTGGAACTTTTCATCTGAATAGTATCTACATCTGGATCCATCCTCATTTTTTCATTTCATAAAAGTAAGCTTCCATCCATTTTTTTTTCTTCTTTTTTACAGTGATGATGGTCATGTTGATAAATACAGTTTATTTGGCACTTGGAGTGTTCAAGATTATTCTCACTTTTTTTTTAGGAAACTTACATGATCTCTCATATAATTATACACACTCAACACAATTAGCTTTTGAATGTTCTCATTTACCTCTCATAAAAAATAAAATAAAATCTTCATTTAAGTCCATACTCCCTTCAGATATTGCTTCAATTATTTTCATCCACAGCAAAACACCTCAAAAGAGGTTAAGGGGTTTAAGGAGAAATCTTTTACTTCTCTAATCTCAGTCCTCTCCAACATGGCTATCACCAGAACAACTCAGATTGAGTCACCAATGACTTTTATGGCATTGAAATAAATGGATATTTTTCCTATATGCATCTTACTTGTTTTTTGATACTATGGTTTCTTACCAAGAATGATGAAACTTCCCCTTCCCTGCCTTCTGTAACATAAAACTCTTAGTTTTTCTCCTATCCCTCAAGACCCTTCTTCTCTGACTACTTTGCACCTATCAACCTGACAATTAAATGTTGGAATGCTTCAGGCAGGATGCCAGTCCGTGAAAATTTGTTCTTCTCTAAGTGCTCCTCAAAATAAATTTTACCCATATCCACTTTAAGGTCATATTTATATATGAATGGATAACACAATTCTATTCTTTATCCATTCTTCTTCTTCTTTTTTTAATGTTTAGTTGTTTTTGAAAGAGAGAGAGAGAGAGAGAGAGCACTTGTGTGTGCACAAGTGAGGGAGGGGCAAAGAGAGGGAGACAGAGGATCTGAAGCAAGCTCTGCCCTGACAGCAGCTTCAGTGCAGCCAGCCTGATGTGGGGCTCGAACTTACGGAACTCATGAACCATAGTCATGACCTGAGCCAAAGTCAGACACTCAAACCACTGAGCCACCCAGTCTTTTCTTTTGAGATCTAGACTCTTACTTCAAAGTTTCTATTTAACATCCCCATGAAGATGGCTTGATGGCACCTTAAACTTAACATGCCCAAAAGCAAACTCATATTTTTATAACCGGAACTTAGCCTATTCTCAACATTTCCTGTCTCACTGAATAGTAGCATTATCCAACTAGTCATTGGACATGGAAGCCTAGGCATAATTAGTAAGATCTTCATTTTCCTTACCACATCTTCTAATATTACTTTCAAACCTCACCTTGAATTTATCTATTTCTCTGTATCTATACCAAGGTAATTAACGATATCTCTTGAATGAAAGGATGAAATATCCTATAAACCATTTTTTTCTACTTTCTTCAAATATATATTATAAATCACAGAAAAAGTGATATTTTATTGAAAATTGTATCATCATTCCCCATTTAACACACATCAGTGATTTCCCATTCATTGCTCTGAGCATAAAGACAAAGTTCCTTAATATGCTTAACAAGCTTTGCAGAGTGTGGGTCCTACCTTATATTATTGCACCATTCCATAATCCACATTCTCACTGAATTCCACCTTTCACCATGTTAGCCTTCTTTCATGTATTTTGACCTTTACTCTATGAACCTTTGTGCATACACTTCTAAGTGCTTGAAACCTTTTACTTTCTTCACTGTGGTAGATGCTTACATGGTGGTCACACATAAACCAAGCAGCTGGAATTGATATCCTTTTGCAGCTCTTCCCACACTGACTCTGGATTAGCCAAGTAACTTGCTTTGACCAAATAGACATTAGCAAGCTAAGGCCTAATAAGTTCTTGTACATTAGTGTTGGTCCTCTTAGGACATTCTCTGGGGAGGATAGCCATCATGGTGTAAACAAGCTTGGACTAGGCTATTGAATTGTAAGACACCAATTAGAGAATGAGAAAGAGGTTACATGAAAGGGTATTGATGCAACTGACTTGTGAGTGAAGGTTTCTTAGACCATTTATTTCAATGTAGGTGCCAACCAAATGTAGCTATTTATTGGAGACATTAATTGGTTGTCTCCAATAAATATCATGTAGAACAAACAAACTCTACAGTCATGATTCTTAATGAAAAGAATCACACAAAAAACAACTATTTTGTGAGCCACTAAAATTTATTTTGATTGGGGACCAAGGGGAAATATATGGCTGTTACAAAAACAGTAATAACTGATATTTACCTAGTTAACTCATACTTGTTTTTCATGGCTAAACTTAATCAACAAAGCCTTCCCTGCATTATTAGACAGTTATATAATGATAATAATCAGTGCTAACTCAGTATTTACTATATACATGGCACTATTCCAAGTACTCTCCATGTAGTAACTCATTTAATCTTTGAAATAGTGGGTGGTACTAACATCAAAATAGTAATAGGTAGCAACATCAGCTCCTATTTTACGCACATGATAAAGTGAAAAACAAAACAAAACATTAGCTCCCTATTAACTCCTGCTTATAACCCTCACTGTTACAGGAAATTCCTTACTATCACAGCACTTATAACAGTTCTAGTTATATATGTAATTACATGATTATTCAGTTAATTTACTAATGTACCAAAGAGGACGGGAGCCATGACTGTCTTTCCTCTCTCCATTTTATCATCATGACCAATATGTGTGGGGTTTATAGAATATTATTTTAGTTGAGTGATTCAACGTTTACATTGATATTTGGGTGATTAACTCTCAGGCATGGTATCCCAGATATTTCCTGACATCTACTTGATCCCTAACATGTCATAAAGTATGATTTTATGTGACAATGTGTATTATCATTATGGCAATATGGAAGAATTTTTTTTAATCCTGAAATATGTTCTGTTGCAAAATACCTAGAATTGGTACTTGAAACATAACAAATATCTTTTTACTTGCATGCTTAGGTTTACAAAAAAAAAAAAAAGGAATACAGAATAAAGAAAGAAGAAATAAAAACATATCCAGAGATAAGCTGATGGAGATGCTGTAACTTCCCTGGGAGCATTTCACCATCTTTTTTTTCTTTTTTTTTTCTTTTAACAGCTTTGCTGAGGTATACTTAATATACAGAGAATTACACATATTTAATGTGTACACTTTGATGAGTTGGGACATATGCCAACACCACAATCAAGACAGTAATCACATTCCACCCCATCAACGGATGAATGAATGGCTAAAGAATGGGTAAAGACAAGGTGGTATACAATGGGATATTCTTTAGCATCTCACCATCTTGACAAACAAAATGCTGATTATAGTGGTTACGAGGGTGTCAAGAGATAAATCCATGGAACTGCACAAGATGTGGAGTGGAACCAATAACCCTGTATGAAGATAGCACTCAGGAACTTTGGTGAAGGTGTAATGTTAGAAATCTCTACCTAATAGTAGAAAGACACAGGACGTTTGACTATCTCAGCATGACTGTCAATCAGACTGTCAGAAAATACTATTTCCCCAGGAAATCTAAAGTCACTTGTCTCCTCATCCCTGGACTCTGTGTTTTAATTTACTCTCTGGAAGATACGGGTAACTTCACACTAGTAAATGGCCATATGGTAGTAGCAGCACTGCAGTAACAGACACAACTATCCTCTAGAACATATCGCCAGTGAAGAGTGAAGAACATTCCCAGATGAAGTGCCTCCAAATGTGAGCTCATGATAAAACATTTGAAAAATACATCGTGCTTATCAGAAGCAGTAAATAACAGAATTAGGTAGAGTAATACAAAATATTTTTTTTAAATAACGAAAGACATAAAAAAGATACAGAAACTTAACCAATGCCAAATGGTATGTAAAATGAGAACAGATTAGAACAACAAACAGAAAAAAATAGAAATTCTACAAATGCAAGTTATACTCACTGGAATCAGGAAGCACAATATATGATTGAAAGAGCAGGTCGGATCTAGCTGCAAGGATTGCTGAACTGTAAGATGGGTATTAAAAAACTACCAAGGATACAGCTCTCAGGGAATCAGAAAGAGATAATATGAGAGAACAATTAAAAAGAGATACATCATAAATTATAACTCCATTAATAATTCTAGGGGATAATAGGAAAAATCGGAAAGATGCAATATTTTTGGAGGTTATTTCTGAGAATTTTCCGTAATTAAAAAAATTAAATGAATCCTCTGATTTAGGAAATACAGACAACTTAAGCAGGATAAATAAATCCACATGTAGGCATATCATAGTTAAGAATAATGGCAAAGACAAATATAAGATCCCAGAGCCTTGGGGGAAAAAAAAGATAGACTACTTGCCAAGAAGACCATGTGATTGTTCAGTAATTTTTCAGGAAGCTAGAAGAGGGCGTAATGCTACCTTCCAAATATACTAAGAGAAAATAACTGTTAGACCACAATGGTGAAAACAGTTGATCCATCATACGAAAAGATTTTGAAATAAAGCTATTTTCAAACAAAAATAAGCTCCAAATTTTACCACTCACAGTCTTTCAAACAAATTTAAAAGAGATTCTTTGAGGAAGCAAACAAACAAGGAACCATAGGAGGAACTGAACCATGAGGAGGAATGGTGGGCAGAGACACTATTTATTTATTTATAAATAAATCTAAACAAAAATTAATGATACAAATATTGTAATAATGTGTATGTTGTTGCCAGGGGAAAAACCAAGGTAGAGTGAAAACACCAGACAGAAATCAGGCAAGACAGAATATGGATCAGAGATAAAGTATTTCTAATTCCTTCAATTGTGCTAGAAGAGAGAATGAATAAACTTTTAATTATGCTTACTAGATTTTTAAAGCTAACTTTGAAAGAAGAGAAATAAAGTGTATATTCTTTACTTCCCAAGGTAGAAAAAAGAGGAATTTTTTAAAAAACACTCAATTTTCTATTTTATTTATTGGTTTTTATTTTTGTTATTATTATTTTTTATTTGAGAGAGAGAGAGAGAGTACGAGCTGGGGAGAGCGGCAGAGGGGGAGAGAGAGAGAGAGAGAGAGAGAGACTGTTAAGCAGGCTCCACACTCAGCGTGAAGCCCGATGTGGGGCTCGATACCATGACCCTGGAATCATGACCTGAGACAAAATGAAGAGTCAGATGCTCAACCGACTGAGGCACCCAGGCTCCCCAAAACACTCAATTGAGGAGAGCACCTGTTGGGATGAGCACTAGGTGCTGTATGGAAACCAATTTGACAATAAATTTCATATTATAAATAAATAAATAAATAAATAAATAATAAAAACAGAAAAAAAGATAAAGTAAAAAAATCCATGGAGAAAAATCAGGGTTAATGAATCACAGAAGATGAAAACAGTCCCAATGTATTAGTAAATGATAACTTTAAACGGATTCATCTCTTTGGATAAGAGTGAACATACTGATTAAAAACATATCCAACACTATACACTTTGTAAGACATATCCTAAAACACACAGACATAGAAAATATTCTTAAAATAGACCCCCCCACCCAAAGTGTAAGCAGACATCAACTACTCAAAAGAGTAACATTCAGTGTTTTGAAGTAACCCTACCAGCAGGTAAAAATTACTTCATATCCACTGTGACCTTATTAGTCCTTGCACTATGCAATGTATTTGAAGCCTTGTCTTTAAAAGTGTGTATTTTATTCCTGTGTTTATTTGTTTCTTCATATAAAATACTGCATTTCCTGAAACTCTTCCCTGCTTTATTTTTTTTTCCCACCTGAGATACTGTTTTATTTACTTGTTTACGATCTATCTCACTCTGGTAGAATGGAAGCTCTAAGAGGTCAGAAGTTTCTGTCTGGTTAATTTATTGCTATATCTCTGGCGCCCAGAAGAGTGTCTGGCAGAAATTAGGTATTCAACAAATTTACATTAATATGATTATTGGCTAATCTGCAAAGCTGGTCACCTGTAATAAATCATTTCTAGATGATAAAATCCCTATTATGCAAATTTATGTATACTCAATCTTTGGAGCACAACTAATTTCTGAGTGAGCCACTGCCTGCATTACAGCCTTTAGACATTCATAAAGGAATGATGGAAGGAAATGAGAGCAATCTGCCTGAGTTTGTATATTCCCCCGTTATTCTGTGTTAATTACTTGCAGAGATGCAGTTCTGAACTCTTAGCTGCTAAGACATTTCTAAAGAGAAAGGACATCTTGATAATATAAAAAGAGGAAGCCAGTTGTTGCTTTAGGTATGAGGAATACAGTATATGTTACCACAGTTACTGTAATTCAATTCCTTTAGGTTTTAATAAGCATTACTTTGCAAGAGTGTTGAAATTTGCAAATATTACTCTGACACTTAAAAATCTGGAACATCTAAAATATTTTAGGCAACTCTAATAAAACTGGAATCCAGACAATAAATAGGGCACTGATAAAACGTCTCCACAATTCTAGCTCTTCTTTAGATTTAATATACCTTGTTCAGTTCTGCACTGCTTCATCTCATTGACACTCTTTGTATATTCAACCCCTGTGCTAGGATATCTAGTAGAGATTAAAATCCAAATGTAATATATTTTAGGAGATATTCCTAACCAACATCCCACAGCTGCATAAATTAAAGCTTATAAACCATACCATACATCTTTTATATATAAGCTATCTTTATCTCAATACAATTAAACCATTAACTCAAAATAAATTGTGTTTGATTTTATCATTTGGACCTATAGACAATTATGTATATGTATAACTATTAATTTAGTTACGCACCTTTCTTACCCATTTATTTGTTTATTATATTTTTTATTGGCAAAATGGAGATTAAAAAGTGCATTCAGTGGCTCATTGGCCAACTGTCTCATTTTAACATGCTGTCAGGGGAATATTTAAAACAGTAATAGTGTGAAGTCTACATTTTCTGTTGGTCCTGACTAGTTTACTTTCCTTTTACTTTAAGAAATTACTATTTGAGGAACGCCAGGGTGACTCAGTTAAGTGTTCAACTCTTGATTTTGGCTCAGGTCATGATCTCAAGGTTTTTGTGGGTTCGAGCTCCATGCTAACAGCATGAAGCCTGCTGGGGGGATTCTCTGTCTTCTCTCTCTGCCCCTTCCCTGCTCATGCTCTTTCCCTCTTTCTTTCTGTCTCCTCAAAATAAATAAATAAACTTTAAAAAACAAAACAGAAATAGCCACTTGATTTTTTGTTGTGGACTCACCTACCTCTACTCTGGTTTCACAGTGCAGGATGGGTGAGTCTCACCCTCTGGCCACAAAGAAACTGAGCCAGTTGGAGAACTAACATTCTTGTTATGTGATTGATTCAAAGGTGACCACTTGACTCCAGATGGGTCAATAAAAGCCATTCACCTACTTTTGCTAGAAATATTTGGAAGAGGAAGTTCTGTTTCTACTCAGATTATTAATATAATAAGAGGTAGTTCTGTTGTTTTCAATGGCAATGTTTGCAGAAATCTACCTGAGAATGATTGCAACACAAATGAAAACAGAATTAAGAGATGGATAAATACAGGTAGCTTTCCTTTCTCTTTGATTCACCTACACCATCCCAATTTCTACTCCTCTAACATGAAAGACATGGTCCTTCTTCAGGGCCTCAGGGCCTTTGCACTTGCCAGTCCTCTGTCTATAATGCTATTCCACTAGATATCCATATGGCTATTCTCTCACTCCAGTCAGGTCTTTATTATTATCATTATTATTATTATTATTATTTTAAATGTTTATTTATTTATTTTGAGAGAGAGGGAGAGTGTGTGCAGGAGGAGCGAGAGAGAGAATCCCAAGCAGGCTCTGAGCTGCCGTGGCAGAGCCTGACACAGGGCTTGATCTCATGAACTTCAGATCATGACCTGAGCTGAAATCAAGAGTTGGATGCTTAACTGACTGAGTCACCCAGGTGTCCTTGTCAGGTTTTTATTTATATATAAAGTTATCAGTAAAGCCTTCCTGACTGCAGCTGTCACATGTTCTCACTTTTCCTGCCCCTTTTTACATAGCATTTAACCTTATATAACAAATCATGTGTGTTATTGTTATTATTGTGTTATTGGTTTGTTTTAATCGTGTTAATGATCTGTTTCACTCAGTGAAATGAAAACTACTTGACAGCAAAACATATCTATCTTTAATGAACCAAATAAAACACTTAAGTTATGTCTATAAGGAAATAGATTATACAATTTGCAAAAAAAAAAGTGATTATGTTTTATTCATAAGGGATTTGCGAATTAGGGTCATTGACATAGACAACTCAGTGTAGAGAGAAGCTTTTATATACTGTTGCACAAGGCATAGTGGGTAAATATGGTGTCAGAAGGGGGCTGAGTTCTATTGGTAATATGCATACACACAAGCACGGAAGAAATTATGAGCTGTCTGAATAATTACATTAGTGTGCCACTCCTGTGTCACTTTTAGGGTGAGGGGACGGATTTTTTGGTATTACCGCTGTAAGTTTATCTACTGAGGTCTTCTCTTGAGTAGCACGACTGAAATGCATACCCTTTATATGATGATATTTAGATGATATGGTGATATTTAGAGTCTCAGAGAATTGCTGGAGGAGTTTTACAGCACTATCTTGATTATAGTCTCAATGAAATTATACCAGACTATAGGCTAATTTAATTCTAAATTTACACAATAATGGTATTTAGCAGTTTTGAGTGAGTCAATGAATGATTGAATAAATCAATATATGAATATATAAATTTGTATACTCTCATGGTTTAATGTTACATTAATGAAAACAAAATAAAGCCAACACTAATGGCGTGTCTGAGAGTAAGGGCTATTGATGTCTTGGTATATTTTCAGAGGCATCACTATTCTTCTCTGGTCATCTTTAAACTTATTTCTTTAACATAGAAATTGCATTCATATTTTAACATAAAATGTTTTTCAGTAAGTCGTAATCTTTCTATGATAAGAAACCAGGAGCAAGAATAGCATGTCTTTGTATACTAACATATTGAATACCTCACAAAATGAAGGACTAATTTTCAGCTAGCCTCATGATATGTCATGCAATCCTTGAAATGCATATTTTTATTCTCTTGGAATTATTTCCCTTGGTTCTAAAAACAGAATGTGATAAGTTGTAAATACAACTTCTTCTAACTCTTAAATCCACATGGTTTTTCAAATACAATCTAAAATATAGGTAGTGGAATGCTTCTTTCAGGAAAAATATTTTCAGAGAAAGAACTTAAGTCTGTAATATAAAGGGAATGAATTGGCAATCATGCAAGGTTTTGTTTGTTTCAATTTGTTTTGTTTCCTTTTTAATAACCTATGTTGAACATTATCCCAACAGAATATTTCTATAATATTACTACTTTGAAAATTTCCGATGGAGTTGTTTACCTTTGAGAATGAATTCTAAATCAATTGACTAAGCATAGAATCAATGTACAAATACACACACACACATACATACAAACATAATCGAGTGCTGTGTTTCTTCAAATGAATGTACACATGAATCACTTGGGAATCTCATTAAATGCAGATTCTGGTTTGGTACGTCTGGGTCAGGACCTGGATTCTGCATCTCTAACAACTTCCCAAATGATCCATGTACCACACTTTGAACAACAGGGTTTATGTGGCTAACTACAAGCCTCAAAATGTTTTCAGCTCAAAGTTATTTATATGATTTCTCCATTGTTCTCTTCTTTTTAATATTATTAAGAAAAAGCTTAAGATGTCTTGTTTTCTAATCATCTTACTATTCTTCCATGATTGATATTTTTCTTATGAAGACAATAATAAGATTCTTTATCTTGAAACCCTAAACTTTCTTCCAGCCATGTCTGGATATACTTTTTTTTTAATGTTTTATTTATTTTTGAGAGAGAAAGAGAGAAAGACAGAGCATGAGGAGGGTAGGGGCAGAGAGAGAGTGAGACACAGAATCTGAAGCAGTCTCCAGGCTCTGAGCTGTCAACACAGAACCTAGGGTGGTGCTTGAATCCACAAACTGTGAGATCGTGACATGAGCCAAAGTCAGACACCTAACCGACTGAGTCACTCAGGCTCCCTTGGATATACTTTTAAATAACTCTACCTGTTGGTCAAATAGACTTCTATTTTCCTCAATACCTTTGGTATATTTTTTCTCAATAGTTTGCAATCTCACTGGATTGCCAGGTGCTGTCTTCCATGTGGTTTGGTATTTCTTTGTTTATTATTAATTTTTTCCCTGAGTTCTAGGAGAATTATAGAAATATAACTGGTGAATCTTTCACCATTCTGAAATGTAATTTGTATTTTATCCCTGCTCTCTTAGTTTCTTCCTTGTAATTACCCTAGTAAGTGGACTTGTATTGGTTCATTTTCAATAGATTCTTTTTCATAAATATATGATTAAGCTAAAAGGACACATTTATATTTATTATTCACTCACTGGATACCCCTACGCTTTAACAGCTTAAGGGATAACTGATTCCACAGGCAAAACCATTGAAATCCTGGGTTTCCTTGCTAGGTAGCCTCATTTTTTACCCTTATAATACCTTTGCTAGTTGAAGCTACTGCCACCAAATCTTCTCTTTGTTTTAATTCCTGACTCCTGAAGGAGACCTACTTTTGCAGCCTCCGATTAATAAAACTTTCAAATCAGGAGATAGTGCCAATCCCTGGATTCTTCATTTGCTTTGACTGCTACTTTGAAGAGTAGTTCCATAGTTGTGACTTTCACATTCATTTAGCGATCATAGCATGAAATGAAACCATATAGTGAATAATTATGAGGGGCTCATGAAGTTTTACAGAAACTTACTCTATTCTTCCTATGTAGCTGGGGCTTTGATCAGTTCAACATTTAATTCTTCCCTGTTGCTATCATTTGTTGTAAATATTTCTCAAAATTCTAATAAATAGGCTGCACCCTCCCTGGTTTCCATTTGGACCAATTAAATAAATAAATAAATAAATAAATAATCAATCCCCCACTTTTATATTTTATATCATAATCTTGAGAACCTGGAAAGAAGGCTGAGAAGCTCACGTGCATTTGTCCATCTTAGTATGAAGTTCTGTACTGTTCCATGCAGGAATGTACTAGAGTACCAAACATCCTATGAAGATTTATCCAGTTCTTAAGGACATGGGTCTAGCGGTGGGGGAGGAAGCCTGAGAACCGCTGAACATACTTCCAATGTATGTACAAATAATAAATTGTAATTGTAAACATTGTACAAATAATAAGTAATTGTACAAATAATAAATTGCACAAATAATAAATAGTAATTAATACAGCAAAAAACAAGCTATTTGGAGTTGCTAGAATATCATCTCTTTGACTTGTGACCAAGCATGTATCTTATGACCAACCAATTTATTTTTTTCTTTTTTTAAATTTTTTAATTTTTTTTTTTTTACATTTATTTATTTTTGAGACAGAGAGAGACAGAGCATGAACAGGGGAGGGTCAGAGAGAGGGAGACACAGAATCTGAAACAGGCGCCAGGCTCTGAGCTGTCAGCACAGAGCCCGATGCGGGGCTCGAACTCACAGACCCCGACATCATGACCTGAGCCGAAGTCGGCCGCTTAACCCACTGAGCCACCCAGGCACCCCTATTTTTTTCTTTTTTAATGTTTATCTTTGAGACAGAGACAGAGCATGAGTGGGGGAGGGGCAGAGAGCAAGGGAAACACAGAATGTGAAGCAGGTTCCAGGTTCCAAGCTGCGAGCCCAGAGCCTGATGCGGGGCTTGAACTCACAAACTGTGAGATCATGATCTGAGCCGAAGTCAGATGCTTAACCGACTGAGCCACCCAGGAGCCCCATGACCAATCAATTTTTGATCAATACATCAGTCTCTAACTTGTGAAGATAGGAGAAGAACTGAAACACATAGGTAGAATATGCAAATATGTTATTAAACCGCATTTTTGAAATTGCTTGTTAAATTGTTAAAATAATCTCACAAGATGCTTGAGTGTACTAAATAAAATAAAGCCATTGCATAATTACTTTCTATTTCACTGGATATATTCAAAATAAAAACAAAAACCTGTAAATTTGAATAAAAACTTCTAAAGAATATAACGATATATTTCTTTAATAGCAGGAGTATGAATCCTAAATATTCATTTGTTGGCAATGACATCTGTGGTATGATTTATTTGGTTTTCTTTTTGCATCCATATAATTTTTGCTTTAAGAAATATAAATATATGTTACGGGTAGGTGTTCAGATGTTTCTATAATTTTATGTTCTCAAAGATTTTATGTAGCTAAAGTACTATTTATGTTTAAAGAAAGAGAGGAGCTATATTCTTATATTTAAATTCTGTTCTCTCCAAATCTGTGCTTCTTTCTACTTTGTATAAAAAAAAAACTAGAAAAAAAATCTTTAAGAACTATTCAAATTTTATTTCCTCTAAATCTACTTCTCAAATACTATTACATCTAAATGAATTATTACAGTTTCTTCCTGATTTAACTGTTCATTCCAAACAGGGATAAAGAGAAGAGAATTGCTATTTGTTGAGCTCCTAGGAAACTTGAATTTTCCAGAACTTGATATTTGCCTCTTAGAAAGTAGAAAAGATAACATGCTATAAGCATTTGAAAAGATTTGACCACATTTGGTCAAAGGTCACAGAAAATTTACAGACAAAGGGTCATAAGTTTTAAAGACAAGTACAGAGCTATTTTTATAACCTATCCAAATGTTAGCATATTTTATGTTCCTTCATATAAGGAAAACTCTAAACACATTAATTAAACCATAGTCATTTACACAATACCACATTAATTAGACTATAGTGGCACCTGTAGTAACTTGAGCACTAATATAAAGTGGGAGCATAATGGTCATAGCCATTGTTTCATTAAACCATTCAACCCATTATCTTTCAGAAGTCACACTGAATATTTGATCATTAAAATTTAACTTAATAGTGTTGCTAGAACAGAAGCAGAATAAATTAAAAATTAAAATATAGTTCCAAAACATTCTTATTTAGGAATCTCTATATAGGTAAAGATACATAATTCCGTATATGTATAAATGGAATTTCAGTCAGGGGTCCTCCAACCATGTCTACAAGCCAAATCTACCTTACTATTGGGTTTTTGTTGGTGTTACTATTTTTCTTAGTAAGATGAAATTCATGTAACATAAAATGTAACATTTTAAAGTGTACAATTTAATAACATTTAGTAATTTACAGTGTGTTGCCACCACCTCTGTCATGTTTAAACCATTTTCATTATCCCCCAAGAAAACTCTGCCCTTATTAAGCAATTGCCTTCTGACCCCACTGGTTTCCACTGAGAAATTCTGTTAATCTTATTGAAGATCCTTTGTAGGTGATGGATTGCTTCTTTCGTTATCCTTCAAAATTCTGTGTCTTTTGGCAATTTGATTATCTACTTCAATGTGTATCATTGTGTTTATCTTTCTCGGTGTTTATTGAGGTCCTTTGATTTGTAGATTTATGTCTTCTATCAAATTTGGGAAGTTTTCACCCATTATTTCCCAAAAATTATTTCTGCTGTTTTTCTTCCTCAAGTCCTGGGACTTCGGCTAAGTCTATGTTGGCATTTTTCATGGTGTCCTACATGTGTCCTAGTTCTGTTTATTTTTCTTCATTCTTTGATCCTTCTGCAACTCATATTGGATAACTTTGATTGACCTATCTTCAAGTTTGCTGATTTCTTTTTCCCTTCTACCTGCTCAAATCTGCTATTGAAATTCTTTAATGAATTTTTGATTTCAGGTATTGAATTCTTTGGCTCCAGAATTGCTACTTGCCCTCTTTGTAATTTCTGTTCTTTATTGATATTTTCTATTTGTGTGTGTGTATATATATATATATATATATATATATGTGTGTGTGTGTCTACTGGTTTTCTTTAGCTTTTTGTACATGATTTTCTTTAGTTCTTTGAGTATATTTGAGATCATGGGTTTAAAGCCTGTATCCGGTAAGTCCACTGTCTGTGTTTCCTTGGGGACAGTTTCTGTTAATTTTTCCTGTGATTGGCCATAGTTTCTTGTTCTTTTCATATTGTTGTTGCAAACTGGACATTTTTAATATTATAATGTGGTAATTCTGGAAATTAGATTCTTACCCCTCCCCAGGGTTTGCTTTTATTGCCTTCTATGGGTTATAGTAGTTTCTTTGCTGAGTGAATTTTGCAAACTGTTTTCATAAAGTCTGTGTTCTGTGTCACATGTGCTCTATGAATTCTCTGACTTAGCTAGTGTTTTTACAGATATTTTCTCCTCAAGCAACTAAAGCCAAAAAAATGAAGAAAAATAAAGAAAAGAGAAAAAATTCTCTTGATCTTGGCATATTTGCTCTGTGTTGGAGCATTACTCCACTGCTTAGCCAGGCCATTTACAAGGCCTGTTTTCACTTCCTGCTCCTCTGAGCCTAGGGATTAGCCTGAGGTGAAAGTTTAGGATTTTCTCATGTCTTTTCTGAGTGTGTGTCTTGCTTTGGGCTTGCATGTAGCTTTCTAAATTCCCTAAAATGTAGGTGCTTTTCAATTCCCTCCCTACTTTGCCTTCTTGGGCTTCTTTGGAGTTTCTTTACTCTCTTCTCAGCTTTTCCTTTCAGGCTTCTGCATGTCTATTATTTGCCTCAACTGTAACCTGCAGGGGATGCTGGGTTTTTCATTTGTTTTGCTGTGTTTTCAAGGAATGTTCTCTATGTGGTTGTTTTTCTGCTCTGAGAATTTTGAATTAGGTAAAACAAGGGCAAATATCTTGTGTCATTCCTTCAGGTAGTCTCAGATGGGTCAAAACAGGCAACCACAATTCCTTGAGAATAATGTCTGCTTTGCTCCCTCCATAACCTAGGGTCAGAGCCCTACACACAGACATGGGCTGTTATCTTCAAGAATGTCCTGAGCTAGGGAGGTGGATGGAATACAGGAAAGTAAAAATGTCTGAAAGATTTCCTATCATTTTTAAATTGCTTTTTTCTTGATTCAGCATTCAGTTGGTTGCTGTAACCTTTGAATATTTGCCAGTTTTCTGACAAAGTTTATCCTGACAGTTTTTGCTTGTTTTTTTGGTGTTTCTGTGGAGGGACAAGCCCTTGGAATTACTCTGCCATTTTTGCTGATGTTATGCCTCACTGAGTATTTTTGTACATAGATTTTTATTGGACACAGCTACACTCATTTTTTTTTTCATATAGTCTATAGCTGCTTTTGAACTATGGTGGCAGAGTTGAGTATTTGTAATAGATACTGTATGGACTGCAAAGCCTAAAACATTTACTACCTGGGTCTTTATACAAAATGTTGGGTCATCTCTGCACTACACTGAAGGAGTCCAGAGATATGTACCTTCCATCACAGCAGTGGGAGTTATCTCGAGTTAAAAAGATACAAAGTTTTGGGAACAGATAATAAAAAGAATCAGCCAGAAAAAAAATGCTGACTTTGTTTGATATTGTGTATAATACTTTCCACATGGCAAATAGGATTACAGTGGATTACTTTAGTTTGGTGATTTAATACTATGTAATGCTGAACCCTTTGGTTCTACAGATTGCCTTAGGTTGATAGCTGGGATAAGGCTGTGGTAACCCTGCTGTATTTCAAGCAAAACAGTCCTACTTTCATCAGTCTTGTATATCAGATTGTGTATAAAATTTCATTTGTACAGAAAGTTCTTTTTGCTTAAAAAAGATGAAGAAGATAACTTTTTTTCTTAATTTTTATCATTTAATTCCATAAAATGTACATTTAATTACAGGATTACAAGAACTGAATTCATAATTGCCACATGTTTATTTTTACATTATTGCTCTTCTGAGACCCCACAAATCATTTTCAAAATAGATGGCAATCTATCGTCACTTTGTAGAAAAGAGTGTTTAGATCAAAGATTTAAAGTGGTGCTTATGGTAAAATGATTTGTGAGTCTTCATAAAGTGAATAAAGTAGAGGCTGTTCTCACTAATTATAAATTCAGTTATTGTGATTCTATAATTAGATACATGGCAAATGTCATTGATTATTTCAAAAAGAATGCTTACACTAAGCTACAGCCAGAGAGGAAACAACAACAACAAAACAAACAAACAAAAAACAGAAAAACAGACACAGAGAGAAAGCAAGAGTGCATTCTTTTTTTTTTTTTTTTTTTAATTTTTTTTTTCAACGTTTTTTTATTTATTTTTGGGACAGAGAGAGACAGAGCACGAACGGGGGAGGGGCAGAGAGAGAGGGAGACACAGAATCGGAAACAGGCTCCAGGCTCCGAGCTATCAGCCCAGAGCCTGACGCGGGGCTCGAACTCACAGACCGCGAGATCGTGACCTGGCTGAAGTCGGACGCTTAACCGACTGCGCCACCCAGGCGCCCCAGCAAGAGTGCATTCTAAGAGAAGAAGACGACTCTTTTAGGTCAGGACACATGCTAGGGTACTGAAGTTTATTTTGGCAGAAAAATAGTTGAATTACCAATTTCATAGTTTTTTGTTCTTTCAGACTTTGTGCTTTTAAGAACCTGGAGCTTTAAAAAAATTTTTCAAATATTAGAAAATAATAGTCAAGTGATTTTATTTGGTAAAATAAGTACACATATGCACCTGTTCTCTAAAAAAAATTATGGATCTCTACCAAAGAATCATGAGTCTTAACCATTTACAATTATTCACTATCAAAATGACAATAAGTTCTTGCTTATCTTACTTGTGCGAAGACTCAAAATTGACACAACTTTGCTGCTTTTTTTATGCTTTGGTATTCATCAGATATTAAATTTTTTTTTAATCTGAATGTCTCAAAAGACTGCTCTGAACTCAATGCTACACAAGTTTTTAGGACATTGAGTCCTGAGAGTTTTCTCAAGTTGTAGCCACACTGTTTGCTTATCCTTCAATAATAAACTTGCTATCTGCTGAATATAACCTGTACATAGGCTAGAAAAATAAAAAAATTCAGCTCTCTAAAGCATGTAGATAAACATAAACAAAGCATTGGAATAGTGAGGTGAGCTCATGTAAAAGTCATTTGGAAGGATGATATAGTCTCCAATTCTTTTGTCATTGACACTGGAATGGGCTAATGTCTATACCACTGTTTCTGCCTTATCATTATTGCTACATATCCTAGAGTGTCTGGGACATTTGCAAGGTCCTAAATTCATGAATTATAAATAATTCTGACCTTCTCTAGAGTTTCATTTCCAACAGTAGTCCTGTGTCTTCTTTACGTATACACTGAGGGATTAGCACAGTTGTTCTGCAAATATTCTGTAAATATTTACTTAAGATGTTAAATATGTTAGGCTTTGTGGTCCATGGGATGTCTGTTGCCATTGTTCAACTCTGTCATTGTAACACAAAATTAGCCATAGGCAATACATAAACAAGTTGGCGTGGCTGTGTTTAAATAAAACTTTATTTACAGATACTGAAATTTGTATTTCATATAATTTTAAGTGTCACATAATATTAGTTTTCTTTTAATTTTTTTAACCATTTAAAAATGTAAACACTATTCTTAGCTTATGACCCATACATACTAAAACAGGTGGCAGACTGGATTTGGTCCATATCCAGTTTGGACCAAACTTCAATGTGTGTTAAAGTTTTAGCTCACACTTGATGATAATCTCTTCAGTAAGGAACATGTGCATATCTACAGAAGAGATTTTCTGTTGGAAAAAAGGCTCACAGCTGGTCAGCTAGCTTCACCCACTGTCCAAGCAACATTCATTAACAAATTTGACAAAATTCAAATTGAAAATTACAGATTATTCATTTTTCTTCTTAGAGTTAATGAAAACTAATCAGAAGCACAAATAGTGCATATCTCAAATTGCTAAATATCTATCTATTCTCTGTGAGGAATTTGAAATGATAACATTGTCAGGCCCTCGATCTTAATCACTTATTGCAATGAAATGAAAATGGCTATCACCTGGGAAACATGTGCTGATGTTAGGCTAAGAAAATCATTAGTGGCTCAGTCAGTTAGGCGTCTGACTTCAGCTCAGGTCATGAACTAGTGGTTCATGGGTTGTAGCCCAGCATCAGGCTCTGTGCTGACAGCTTGGAGCCTGGAGCCTACTTTGGATCTGTGTCTCCCTCTGTCTCTGTTCCTCCCCCACTTGCTCTCTCTCTCTCTCTCTCTGAAATAAATAAAGATTAAAAGTAAAGAAAATCCATTATATCATTTTCAGAACAGAGATGATCTTGGGCCAATACATATAAATGCATACAGTATATTGGCTACTAACATCTTGCATTTATACATCCATTCAACTAGTGTTTATTGAGTGCTCACTATGTCACAGGCTTTATATTAAGGGAAGGAAACAATGTGTGCCTTCAAGATGCTTTATTTTTCAGTGTGCCTGAGTGGCTCAGTTGGTTAAGCATCTGACTCTTGATTTTGGCTCAGGTAATGATCTCATAGTTTGTGAGATTGAGCCCCTCATTGGGCTCTGCCCTGACAGCACAGAGCCTGCTTGGGATTCTCTCTCTCCCTCCTCTGTCTGCTCCTCCCCAGCTCGCATGGGCTCTCCCTCTCTCTCTCTTTTTTTCTCTCTCTCTCTCTAAAATAAATAATGAATAAACTTAAAAAATATTTTAAAAAGATGCTTTATTTTTCAGTGAAAGGCTGGTTTTCTAAAAAAGAGAAGAACCTTCTCCCAAAAAACAAAGGAAGATATGTTTATAGATATTGTGAATAAATTGAGTAATAGACTGAAAAAGACAATGAGAAGGGTGGAAGTCCTGGGATAGCATGGATAAATAAAGCCTCTTGAAGGAAGTGACAGTCAAGGTAAAATTTTGCACCAGTCACCAATTAGAGAGATCTTTCTAGTAATAATAACAGTTTTAATGCCTTGCAATGTGGCAATCTTTATTAACCACATGGGTAAGTCCTTTCAATTTTCATCAAATCTTTATGACAGAAGAAGATAGTAAGGGCGAGAACATTGAATACTTTCTTAATGTCACAGAATAGTAAGTGGTAGTCAAATCATCACTTGAACCCAGATGGCTTGATTCAAAGTTGGCTTGCTGAAGCCACCTCACCTCATTATTCCAGTAGGTCATGGACCACTGACCAGTCAGGGACAATTGTCTAAGCAATGACTTTTGGATGAACTCTGTAACTTCTATTTTGAACAACACATTTCTACAGTAAATATGTTATTCATTCCTTTAGGTTAAGAGTCTAGTCTTAGATGTAAGCAATTTAGTATATGTATGTTGCAACCCATGGGATGCTTATTTTAAAGTTTAAATTTCCGAGGGCAATCTTATATGTCTTATTTCCAACATTTAAGTAAAATCACCATAAAATACAGTAGTATATGTTTCCATCTTTTATCCTAATCCAGTTATTCTTGCCAAGTAAAGTTCTAAATCTCTTGTTCTCATTTATTTTCTGTTCAAGGTATTATATTCAATGTGCAGAAGTTTGTTAATATGGTTGCCAATACCATATGGTAGTCATTGTCCTCAAATTTAGTACAGATGAATCTTAATGCTACCTGAAATATTGAATTGCTTTATTATTTGTTTGTATGTTTCATTGATTCTCCCTGCAGTGGCAAAAGCTAGGATGCTGGTTAACTCTCCCTAGGTTACCATTTAAAGTTGTAGTTTTATCTATTTTGTTACTCCCTGGTTTGAATACGCATTGATTTTAAGCGAGTTCACAGCTTCTTGCAATTCTTCTAGTTTACTATACTTGATGCTTAGTATAACAGTATTGATTTCCTAACCAAACATTTTAACATCACTATGTGAATATATTGAGCAATAGGCTTGGGAACATATGTTTCTATTATTTCCTTCAGATAGTAGGCAATGGAAAATCAGTACAAACATTAGGTTCCCACTTGTAATTTATTTACATGATGCACCTGATACTCTGTTGAAGCAAACAGCAGCATTGCACATCAAGCACCATCTCAAGTTGGGCTAAAGGCTGAACAACAGGGAAGTAATGTATAATTCTGGGACATGCCAGGTCACAGTACAATCTCTTTCTAAGGCGAACTCCATCCCTTGGAACCTTGAGAGCCAAACTGCATACAACACATGAGGATTTAGTATAACCTGCTTCCTGCTCGGGCATTTCCCATGAGGCTTGTACAGAAGAATTTCAGAACTAAAAACATTACCCCAGAGCATAAGCTGGCAAAAAGTAACTCTGCAGAGTTCCCTCCCTAGAGAAAACAAGGACCGGATTGATGATGAACTATTTGTTTTATTTTTAAATTATTTTTTTTCAGTTCTTAACATGGTGTAAAAAGTTATCTTTGTCTTAAATTACTTATACAATACTCTGAAAATGTGATGCTTTTAGCATTCTCCTGGTCTTGCAGCTCACAGAATTCATTTGTGTTTTAATATATAATATGAGTTCCTATATTTTTAATGTATATTAAAGATATACATATATATTTAATATACAAATGCATATTAAAGATAAAGATTAAAGATAATGTATATTAAAGATAAGAGTATATTAAAAATACAAATGCATATTCAGTGTATATTAAGGATATACAGACACACATACAAATAACACAGATGAGATTTAAGCAAGAGTTTTAAAAATCTATATTGATCTCCATATTACACATGACTCTTACAAAATATGTGATATGCATATGGAAAATCAGTGGTTTGTGGATATATGTAGGCTAAATTGTGTTGCCCCAAAATTCATATGTTGAAGTCCTAACCCTCAGTACCTCAGAACGTGACTACTTAGAAAGATAAGATCTTTACAAAGTTACTTAGATTAAAATGAGCCCTTAGTGGGATCTAATCCAATCTCATCAGAGTCCTTATAAGAAGAGAAATTAGGACATGCTGAGAAGACACCAGTAAGGACCACGTGGAAAAAGACCATGTAAGGATAGAGCAAGAAGACAGCCATCTGAAAAAGGAGAGAGGCCTCAGAAGAATCCAAACCAACACCTGTCAGCACCTTGAACTTAGACTTCTAGCCTCCCGAACTGGGAGAAAATAAATTTCTGTTCCTGAAGCCACGCCAGCTGTGGTATTTTGTTATGGCAGTCCAAACATACTAACAACACATACTGTCTTCTACAACAAATCTTTCATGAGATGTGATGAAGGAAGTCAACAGCCCTGGGCCCTAAGAGGTGGGGCAAGAGGAGAAGGGGCACTAAGCCAGGGATTCAGTCAGTAGTGTTAGTGGGTCTGCCAGCCGGCACTAGGATCAGTCCAGGTGCACGTAGTGAGTCTCCAAATCACCTCTATCATCCAAGCAAGAATGAGATTGCCCTACCTCTCTTTATACTCCAAGCCTCATTCCAGTTCTCCCTTTTGTAAATGCTTTTCCCCCCTCAAGGATTCTTTGAATGATTTCTGTTTTAGCAGATTACAATTACATAATAATATGAAAGGGAAAAGGGATGCATCCCCAGAGGTAGGTCCCCATGCATGCCAAGTGAAGTACTACCAATTCCTGGCTATTTTCTACGAGAAGATGTGTATGTGATGTATGTGATGATTGGACAGTTTATTGATGTATTGCTGTCACTTTTTGCCCATTTTTACCGAGTAATTAAGTCTGTCACAGGAAAAAAAAAACTTGCTATTTTATAAGCAGTATTTTAATGAATCCACCAGGGAAGATATAAAATATTTTATAAATATAAATGTGAGGTTCTCCTTCATGTTATCATAATTTTACTGAATATTCTGTAAAGATTTTTAAAAGGTATTAGTCTCATGCTGTACTGATGCTTGTTTCAAAGGTTGTATGGCAGTGGTTTCAAAGACAATTAGAAGGAAAAAAGAAAGAAAAGAGGAAAGAAAGAAAGAAAAAAGAAAAGAGGAAAGAAAGAAAGAAAGAAAGAAAATAGAAGCAAGGGAAGAGAAAGGAAAGAAGGAAGGATGGAAAGAAGGAAGGAAAGACCTGAAAGTTAGATTTTGAAATCCGTCTGAGTTCCAATCTTGGCTCTCCACTTAACCAACTCTGTGGCCTCTCTGGCAAATAACAACCTCTATGAGTATCTGTAAACATGGATAAAATAATAAAAACTAACTCTAAAGCTTATTTAATATTAAGTAAAATAATCCCTGTAAAGCACTCAGCATAGAGTCTGATGTGTGCTAAATGATAAGTATATGTGGTCTGTTACTATATTAAAATTTCACAAAAGTAATTGCTATTTTGTCTTTTAATAGCTTTTATAAAACAGACAAAAAATAACAAGCATTTCATGAGGATATGGAGAAAAGGGAACACGTATGCATTGTTGGTGGGAATATAAATCGGAGCAGCCACTATGGAAAACAGCATGGAGGTTCCTCAAAAAAATTAAAACTAGAATTACCATATGATCCAGCAATTCCAATTCTGAGTATATATCTGAAGAATACAAAACACCAAGTCAGAAAGATACATACATGCGCATGTTCCCTGCAGCATTATTTACAATAGCCAAGATATGGAAGCAACCCAAGTGTCCATCAGTGGGTGAATGGATGAATATATATGAGATATCCCACAATTTCTTCATATATATGATGGGATATTATTCAGCCATAAAAAAGAATGACAACTTGCCATTTGCTAATTTATGCTAAGTGAAATAAATCAGAGTCAAATACTGTATTATTTCTTTTATATGTGCTATCTAGAAGCAATAACAAACAAAACAAAATAAAAAATAAGCTCAGAGATACAGAGAACAGATTGGTAGTTGCTGGAGACGGGTTAGGGGGTGGAGAAAAATGAGTAAGCTACTTTTTTCTTTTTCGTTGAAATAAATTGAATTAAAACAAAAGTCAACATGTGTTCTGTGGAAATTTTAGTAAAGTAAGAATCTATTTTAAAAAATAACAATTGCCCACAATCCATCCAATTATATACACAATTAAGATTTTCACATAGTGTCTGTTATTATCCTCATCAACTTTCCTTGCATTATCTTAAGGAACATTTACGACATTCCTGTGCAATTATTACAATTATTCCTCTCGTTTTGCAGATGAAGAAGTGAAACCTCAGAAAGCCTAAGCAATGTCTTCAACATTCTATGCATGTATGCCTGAGTGTAATCAACACATCTGAAATAATAATGAACAAGAAAAAAAAGTAAGTGCTGGTGTGTGAGGTTAACAATACTATTCTAGTTGTGTTGTAACCAAACACAAGCAGCAAAGCCAATCGCTGAGACATCAGGTATAGAGCAAGGATATGGTTTATTCAAGAGATAGCCAAACAAGAAAATGGAGGGCAAGCCTTAAATCTGCTTCCCCAAAGGGCTAGAGAACAAGTTTTGTTTGTTTGTTTGTTTTTAAATAATCATGGAGTTGAGACTGCTGTAATACATATTGATGAAAAGGGTGAGAAAACGAATTACTGTGCATGAGGGAAGTTGGAGCGTGTGCCCTGAGCAAGCGTGGATGTCACATATATGCCCTGTTCACTGTGGGTGGAGACTTAGCTGAACAAAGCAAAATTCAGCCTCTGACATCAGGGAGGTTATCTTAGGACAGGGAGAAGGGGCTTTAGGCACCATCAGAGAGCCAGTAGAAACTGGTGGGGCTCCTTATCTTGGGCAAGGAATGCAGGGCCTTGTGAGTTCATAGGCTAGGACCATATAGATTAACCTTGAGTCCAGGCTTTTGCAGGGACAGATGGCAGATATGTTAGTGAGATTGAAAAAGATACCTATAGCTGATAAGAGAGAAAGAGTTCTGTAAAATAAAAACAACTTTAAATTATTTTTTGAAATTTATTTTAATGTTTATTTATTATTGAGAGAAAGAGAGACAGAGCGCGAGCAGAGAGGGAGCAGAGAGAGAGGGGGAGACACAGAATCTGAAGCAGGCTCTAGGCTCTGAACTATTAGCACAAAGCCAGACGTGGGACTTGAACCCATGAACTGTGAGATGATGACCTGAGCCAATGTCATACACTTAGCTGACTGGGCCACCCGGGCATCCCCCCCTCCCCCAACAAATAACACTTTAAATTGTCAGCTGGTTTCACATTCATTAACCCTATATGGGCACAGTTTCAGTGCGTACTTCCATCTTTACTGAAGAAATTCTTCTTTACTGAAGAATTCTTCATATTTATAACGATTCTGGTGAGTTCATAGGCAGTCTCTATGAAGTTTTGTAAATGTGTTAGTTCTGGGTTCTGTCTCTCTGCCCATTTGCTATGGTTCTCGCTCTGTGTTGCTGCTGCTGGGATCACCTGGATGACACGGCTAGTGATACTACCTAGGTCCAGGTACAGGTGTCTTAGTTCCAAAATATCCCAGAAATTATAGCCTCTTGTTACCGATTCATTTCATCTATTGTAGCCTCTGGTCCCCAGATTCAGACAAAGGACACATTTAGAAATGGAATTCTCAAACCTGGTAGTTTTGGTACCTCTCTACATCCTTAAAAATTACTGAGGATTGGGGCACATGGGTGGCTCAGTCAGTTAAGTGTCTGACTCCTGATTTCAACTTAAGTCTTCATCTCATGATTCGTGAGATCGAGTCCCATGTCAGGCTCTGCGCTGACAGTTCGGAGCCTGCTTGGGATTTTCTACCTCTCTCTCTGCCTCTCCCCACTCTCTCTCTCCTTCTCTGTCTCTCTGAAAATAAATAAACATTTTTAAAAAAAATTTTGAGCATCTCAAAGAGCCTTTGATATATGGTGTATATCTAATGATATTTACCGTATTAAAACTGAAAACTGGAAGAGGTCTTTAATTATGTTACTTGAAAATAATAATGTTAGTATTACATATTAACATAACATCTTTTAGAAAAAATAGTTATTTTTTTATAGAAAAAAACACTACTTTGTGCTGCCCTACCTTCGCCTATATATTGCTCTCATGTTGGTATAGCTCACTCTCACAAAGATAATGTACACATGCACATACATTTCCACTTTAATGGGAAACCTTGTCATTTCTAACAAGTTAAAATGTAGTGAGAAAGTCTTTTTTTTAATATGAACTTTATTATCAAATTGGTTTCCATACAACACCCAATGCTCATCCCAACAGGTGCCCTCCTCAGTGCCCATCACCCACTTTCCTCTCCCTCCCACCCTCCATCAACCCTCAGTTTATTCTCAGTTTTTAAGAGTCTCTTATGGTTTGGCTCCCTCCCTAACTTTTTTTTTTCCTTCCCCTCCCCCATGGTCTTCTGTTAAGTTTCTCAGGATCCACATAAGAGTGAAAACATATGGTATCTGTCTTTCTCTGTGTGACTTACTTCACTTAGCATCACACTCTCCAGTTCCATCCATGTTGCTACAAAAGGCCATATTTCATTCTTTCTCATTGCCAAGTAGTATTCCATTGTGCATATAAACCACAATTTCCTTATCCATTCATCAGTTGATGGACATTTAGGCTCTTCCCATAATTTGACTATTGTAGAAAGTGCTGCTATAAACATTGGGGTACAATGTACCTCTTGGGTAAATCAGCAGTCCTGTATCCCTCGGGTAAATTCCTAGCAGTGCTATTGCTGGGTCATAGGGTAGATCTATTTTTAATTTTTTGAGGAACTTTCACACTGTTTTCTAGAGCAGCTGCACCAGTTTGCATTCCCACCAATAGTGCAAGAGGGTTCCTGTTTCTCCACATCCTCTCTAGCATCTAGTCTCCGGATTTGTTCATTTTAGCCACTCTGACTGGCATGAGGTGATATCTCAGTGTGGTTTTGATTTGTATTTCCCTGATGAGGGGTGATGTTGAGCATCTTTTCATGTGCCTGTTGGCCATCTAGAAGTCTTCTTTAGAGAAGTGTCTATTCGTGTTTTCTGCCCATTTCTTCACTGGATTGTTTGTTTTTCAGGTGTGGAGTTTGGTGAGTTCTTTATAGATTTGGATACCAGCCCTTTGTCTGATATGTCATTTACAAATATCTTTTCCCATTCTGTTGGTTGCCTTTTAGTTTTGTTGATTGTTTCCTTTGCAGTGCAGAAGATTTTTATCTTCACGAGGTCCCAATAGTTCATTTTTGCCTTTAATTCCCTTGCCTTTAAGCTGAGAAATTCTTCAATCCATTCTCCTCTTCAGGTGAGGCACCCACACTGCTTTTAACACTTGTGGGGGATGGGTGGAATGGATGAATGGAATACAAACCTAGCACAGTGCCTCTCCAGCTCGAGGTTCACAAGCCTCTCCTGTAGGGTTGAATTCCCAAGGGGAATGAGAGTCTTTTGTCAGTCCCCCTAGTAGCCCCCTTTGCCAATTGTTCATTTCTGAGTACAGTTTGCTGCTGGGGTTTTTCTCTACAATAGTAAGAATTTGCTGCAAACATTCTGATTGTCCCCCAGAAGACTTTGTCTGTTTTATGTCACACTGTTCTTTCAGTGTCTAAGATGATACCTGACACATGATGAGCACTCATTGGACTAATTGAGTTATGTGAATATATGTATGTATACATATATATATATACATATATATATATATGTGTGTGTGTGTGTGTGTATACATACATATATTTGGTATATAATATATTACCAAATATTCTGTTTGAGATGGAAATTTTACTCAATATCTACTCAGATATTAATATCTATTAAGCCATTATTAATCATTAATTCAGAAGCATGATTACTTTATTATATCAAAAAAAGGAAAGTAAAAAGAATATAACTTTGTAGTAAAGATTTGGGTTCGTATATGGCTTTTCTAACCTCATTGAGTCTTCTGACAGTGTTTTCTTACATAAACATTGAATTATACACCCATCTCAAATGCTGTTGTTGGTTTTCTAAAATTCTTCTTCTGTGATTAGACAAGGTATGTAACTGTTTCATAAAATACCAGCTTCTTTGTAGCCCTCCTCTTTCATTTAAGTGTGAGGGAATAGATCTTTAAAAAGGACATTTTGATGAGAAGGTAGTATAATGTATGCATTAATGGAATTCTACCACCAGTGAGATGAGGAATCACTGTAAATTAGGAATAATTATACAAGCACTAAGTGACTTTGGAGAGTTAAATAAAAGAATTATAAAGTAAAGGAAAAGGTACTAACCATGTACCAGAGAGATTTTGGTCTACTGAAGAATATGGCTAGGAATATTTTTTAAAAGTAGATCACACACAGAAGTCCTTGTGAATTTTTCACCTTATACTGAATTAACATATGCATGCATGAAGTTGTGAGCATCCTTGTGACCAGCTTCCAGATTAGGAAATGTAATATGCAATATTATATTTTAATAACGTGTAAAAAGCCCACCTTTCCCTCTTTACTCCCCCAATATTATATACGCTTCCAGGATCTGATTAATTGTATACCACTCAGGTCAAACTGGTTAGTAGTGCTGTTCAGATATCCTATATTTTGACTGACATTCTGTCTGGTGCTTCTATCATCTATGGAGAAAAGCATGTTAATATTTCCTTTATGGCCACAGATTTCTGTGTTTTCCTTCTTTGTTATGTTGATAGTTTATTTGTGTTTTGAACTTATATTTTGAATGTATACAAGTTTAAACTTATTATATCTTCGTGCTAGATTGATGGCCATCATTATAGACTAGTCCTCTTTATCTCTAGTAATACTTTTCCTTTATAGTCTCTTTTGTGTGACTTAGTCTGGTTATACCACCTTCCATTCAGGTTGAGTTTGCCTAGTGATTTTTTTATTCTTTAACTTTCAATTTTTAAGTTTTATCTGCCTTTGACTATCATCTATCTATCTATCTACCTATCTAGTATCTATCTATCTGTGTCTAGTATCTATCTATCTATCTATCTATCTATCATCTATCATCTATCTATCTAAGAGTATCCCTTATAATTTTTGCTCAATTCATTATGGCAATCTTAGTATTTCATTTAAAGTATTTTGTTTATTTATATTGAACATAATTATCATAGAATTGACTTTATCAATTTCTTTTGGCTCCTTAGTTTTGTTTCTTTTTGTTTCCTGAAAGCCAAGGAGAGAAGCCTCAGAGAAGCCAAACTTCCCAACACTTTGATTTGGACATCCAGCCTCCAGATTTGCAAGAAAATAAATTCTATTGCTTAAACCACCAAGTCTATGGTGTTTTCTTAGCAGACTAACAATAGATGACATTCCTTTGCCTTTAAGAATCACTTTTGTTTTTCTTTTGAGAAGTTAATCATCACTTTTATTGTTGTCCCTTTGAAGGTATGATTAGCTTTGATTTCCTCTGACTTTTTAAGATTTTTGTTTTTGTCTTTAGTTCTCAGTAATTTAGTGTTATATGCCTGTGAGTTTTGTTGAATTTTTTGGATTGTTGAGTTAATCTCTTTCATTAGCTCTGGAAAACTCTCAATTGTTACCTCCTCAAATATTGTTTCTGGAAATTCACTCCTCCTCTCCTTCTGGAACCCCAGTGGTATGCCTGTTAGATTATTTGGAAGTGTTCCACATGTCTTGAATTCTCTGTTGTTTTGGTCATTCTATTTTCCTCTCTTTGCTTGATTGTGGATATTTTTTCCTATGACCTGTCTCTGAGTTCACTGAGCCTGTGTTTTTCCTTTGTTTGATCTGCTATTGAACACATGCATTGGCTTCCTAGTATCAGATATCCTGGTCACTTTTGTTTCTAAATTATCTATTTGATTCCTTTTTAAAATATATTCCAATTCCTTCATGAAATTCTCCACATGTTCATTTATTGTTCAACTTGTTCTCTACATTTATTAACAGAATAATTATAGTCATTTTACATTTCGTACCAACTTCAATATCTGAATCAATTGTAGATCTGAATCAATAGAACTCTCAATTATTGGTTATATATTCTTGCCTTTCACACATCTAGTGATTTTTTACCATTGTATGCCAGATATTACATGTAAAACAAAACTGTACTGGCTTCCTTTTTTCCTCTACTATAAATAATTAATCTGGACCAGGCATGGGATGAAGTTTCAATAAAGTTGTAGATAATCTCTGATTTGCCTCTAGGACATAACCATTCCATACCTTTGAGATCCTAGCAATCTCCTCCTTCTCATCCTTAAAATCTGTGGGAGGTCTAGCTCTTTCTTTCAGAGATGTTATCCAGCTGTCCAAAACTTCTCACTGTATAGCTTCAGAATTGTTAAATACAATGTTGATAAGTGGGCCACCAGTTTTCTCAGAACAGGTCGAAATTAATTAAGTACCACAAGTTTGCAGATGTATGGTACATGCGGGATGGCTGCTTCCTACAAGCATATGCTGAATGCCTCTGTTAATCACTATCTTGAGAATGTACATATCTCATCCTCCCTCTATATCCCCATCAAGCAGGATAAGTAGAAATACACATTTGTTTAGCATTCAAGGTCAGGGATTCTGGGAATGACTAACACAGAGCATCTCCTATGTAATGAAGAATGTTTGGATGACAGCCCTTGATCTCCTTGAAATGTTGGCTGTGTAAGGAAGGAAAAGGCTACAGATAGTTGCTAGGCTGGTAGCTACACTATGAAAGCTTGTTGCATATACATCCCAGAAGGGGATGGTTTGTCTAGTCTGCCATTCCTGCCCCCTCCCCCCATAAACCTATGCCCTGCTTACTCTCTCTGGGTCATTTCTTCGGTCTCACTGAGCCATCATCAACTTTGGCTTAGACTCTGCCAGGATGTGGCTACACAGCAGAGCATCTCATTCTGCCTTCCTGATGTGTTTTCTGTATTTCTGAAGTCTTGTGCTCCAAATAGCTTTAAGAACTTATAATGTCCAGAGGTGGAAACCAGCTGTGTGTTTGATGTAGGTATTTTGTTTGTTTGTTTGTTTGTTTGTCTAAGCACTGGGAGATAGAGATTTTACTCTGATATTTAGAGGCTTTCAGTGCCCTATAAGAGTCTGACATTCAATAAATATCCTCTAGGGTAAGTGAGATATAATATGTGAGTCTCCTCATTTTAAATTAGTCACTACAGGAGTGTGCTGTAGGGCTCCTTTAGGGTCCTACAGGAGTCTGGCATTCAGTAAATGTCCTCTAGGGTAAACAAGATATATATGTGAGTCTCCTCATTTTAAATTAGTCACACCCACCACTGGCAACCACTGAAAGTGCTGTTTGTTTCTTTCCCCCAAGCACAGGATCTTTGTCTGAGTAAGACCACTATGAGTCTGTGTCCAGTATTGGCAAATACCCCAAGAAAATAACTTATCATCCTTCATCTATTACTCACTGGTATCTGTGACAAATTCTTGATGCTTAAGACTAAGATTTTTTTAAATGAACCAGATATTTTCCAAATTGTTTCAGTGGGATCATTGACTTACTACAGCCTTGCACATTATAATCAGAACGGCCAAACATTCCTGGGGATTTCTGAAATGGATCTATTTTTTCTTTTGGATCTACCCCTAGAATTGGATCCTAAATTTATGAAAATATATTGGATTTGTTTAAACCAACCTGAACCAGCCTCCCCAAAGCCCAAACTAGATGTGCTGGCTTTACTTTATCTGCCTATACTCAATCACAGGCCAAGAGCCACCCTCCAATCCCCTAGCAGCTTTCCTATCAATCTGCTACAACACTAATTTAGTTCCTCATTAATTTTTGAGCTGAAATATTTTAATTTTTTTTTTAATTTTTTTTAACGTTTATTTATTTTTGAGACAGAGAGAGACAGAGCATGAACGGGGGAGGGTCAGAGAGAGGGAGACACAGAATCTGAAACAGGCTCCGGGCTCTGTGCTGACAGCTCAGAGCCCGACGCGGGGCTCGAACTCACGGACCGCGAGATCATGACCTGAGCCGAAGTCAGCTGCTTAACCGACTGAGCCACCCAGGCGCCCCGAGCTGAAATATTTTATTAGCTATCAACTTGTTATTTTAACTGGAGTCTCTTTCTGCCTTCCAAACTTAGAATCCTCTACTGAAGTATATGTTTGAAGGTCAGATTTTATCATGGTAAGTTCATTTCTCTCTGTTGGTCTTGTCTCCACTGAGTCAAGTCCAAACCATGTCCTCATATTTCCTTTCCAAAGGAAATTTCCTCATCCTCTGTTCCAGCCAGTCTGAAATTTCAGTGTTTCTATTCTGTGCCCCATGATTTCTGGCCATAACATATACACTCAGTTGGTCTTACTGCTTAAAAAAATTATTCCCACTATATCTATGTCTGTCTCCCTGTCAGTCATAGATCCTTATTCTACCCAGTCTTCAAGACCCCACTGAAAGTCTTCTCTGTGCAGTCTCCCTGATTTACCCACTCCGAATTCCCATAGTTCTTCATTCCCATGGTAGCCTACCCATACTTCTCTGAGAGGATTTATACTGGCTACTTGGTGTTTATTTTCTATCTTATCTTATATACTAGACTTTAAATACATATTATAATGCTAAAACAACAAAATCATAAAAATATTAAATATATCTGTTTAAAATTCATTGTATTAGTTTGCTAGGGCTGTCATAACAAACTACCATAGACAGGGTGGCTTAAACAATTGAAACCTGTTTTCTTATAGCTCTAGAGGCTAGAAGTCCAAATCAATGTGTTGACAGGTTTGGTTGCTCTAAGGCCTCTCTTCTTGACTTACGGATGACTATCTTCTCACTGTGTCCCCACATGGCCTTTTCTGTGTGCATGCATTCCCTAGTGTCTCTTCCTTTTCATATAAAGACACGGATCCTATTGGATTAGGACCTCACTCTAATGACCTCATTTAAAATTAATTATATCTTTAAAGGACCAATCGCCACATATAGTCACTTTGTAAGGTATCCTGGGAATTTGGATTTTAACATATGAATTTTGAAGAGATACAATCAGTCCGTAACAGGCATGAAGAAAAAAAACAAATGTCATATGCAGATTTACAAGGAAATCTATTATAAGCATTCTGCATTAAAGTCTTATATCTGAACTTTGTGTACAAGTTTTATTATTTTCTTTGGCAGGATTTCATATGGAGGAGATTGCAAAATTGAAAGAGAACTTTTTTGAAGGTCCTTGAAACATTTTGTTATTTTACCTTCAGAAAATATTTTATGAATTTATTCTCATGCAAGAAATGAGAAACCAATACTGATTATTATAATTTTTAATTCCTCTTGACTGATGAGAAAAAGTGATATATTAGTTTGAATTCATTAACTTAATTTACATGCTAATACTTTATTGATTTATTAAGCAAATATTTACAGATTGCCTGCTATGTCCCTGTTACTGTATAGGAACTTAAGATACAATGGAAAATAAACCGGTACAGTTCCTACTCTCCAGAAACATATAATATGGGATAACAAAAAGTAACAACAAAAAAATTAAAATGGCAGAAAAATGGCTTTATAATTACAAATAATAATAAGTGTTGCGCAGTATTAGGAAAATGCATAGGTTAGTGACTTAACCTAATCAGGAAGTGAGTGCAATTTTCTCTGAAGAAGTAATATTTATTCTTGTTAATTGGTGATTTAAATTTATTCTTTTGTGAACTAGCTTTTCATTTCCTTTGCCTATTTTTCAGTTGGGGTGTTTTTCTTTCCCTAATTAACCACATTAAAGAAAATTTAAAGGCAAAATAAATCCAGCATAATGCCACAATCCAAAAGCAAAGGATAAATTTTGTATTGTGAATTGCTTTCAGTTCAATGCATATATGTGTATTTTATAAGTATTTATTTAATGTGGCAATATGAGTTGGGACCCCGTTCTTTATCTATAATAGTAATAATCTGTGATTGGGTAATTTGATTAATTACTTCTCTGTTGTTTTTTCTTTTCTGTCTTCCTAACCAGAATGACAGTGCAAGAATGCATGGCTCTTGTCTGTCTTGCTCTATATATTACCAATACTTGGCACAAGTTGACTGTTAATAAAATGTACATTGAATAATAAAGCATAAGTATTTTTAGTGAATACAGTTTTGATACTTAACATGTTTGAAGATAGTGTGATTACATAGACTAGACATCATTAATTACTTTAACTTTTCCATTTATTTTGCAGTGCTTTCAAATGTAACACAACTAATTAATATGCTAATTAACACCATGGTGCATATAGATTTTTTCCACTTTCTCGTTTTTGTTTTTACATTGTCTCCTTGATGTATGACAATTGATTTATTAGCAAGAAGATGGTCATCCTCAAGACAAGGAAGGAGCTTTATCAAGCTTTGCAGGCAGTTCAGCATAGGAGTCAAATTTGCAAACTTCACAGGTAGAACGCTTCTAATGCCAGGACCCATCATTTACCGACCATGTGACTCTGTGCCTTTACTCTCTCACCTATGAACTGAGGGCTATAATGAGACATATTTATGAGGTCGTTTATGGAAGAATGAAGTGATGTATTCTCTATAGTGTCTAAAACAGTACTTGATACACAAAAAGCAATATGTAATTGTGCCTGTTGTGGTTGCTGTATTAATATAATATAATATAATATAATATAATATAATATATAATAGCTGTGGCTTTTAAAACAGAATCATTATCATTTCTATAAATAATTACTTATAAATTGGTATAATTTTTAATAAAATAAAATTATAACTAGCAAACACTAGGTACTCAAAAAGAAGGATAGAACTGTAAAAGGCTTGGGGCTGAGTACATTGTGTTAGAATAATTTAACAAGATGCAGATTAATAAACTCAAAGAAAGAACTCAAGATGAAAAGCCAATGTTTAATTATGTGAAAGAAATGCCATATCATGATAGCTGAGTTTGGGTGAGGACTGAGAGCTCTCCTGGGGTTATAGGCTTAGAGTGAGACCTTCGGTAAGGCACTAGGACAACATAGAACTTAGAGTAGATTGATTTTAAAGACAACGAAATCTTCTTTTACAACTTCTATATGTTATCGTTCTAAGTGTGTTCCCGTACGTCTATGCTGGCACACCATTTCTCCATGTTGCTTTTCAAAACGTCTATTCTAATTTGACTGTAAGACCCAGGTATTAATCTATTATCTGGTATGTTTTTCATACCCCACTGCTTTTCACTTTGGTATTCATTAAGAAAGTGGTCTTGTTGTGTTTAGCAGAGTGGTTGACAAATAGAGTGGTAGCTATTACTATGTGAGAGAAAGTGTACATGTTACAAAGCATTGGCTCTGGAGTTGAATGGCCTCAGTTTAAATCCAGCTTACTCACTCACATGATGTGAAATTAGATAATGATATGTGTGGGAGACTGTACTTCTGGTCACTCATTTCCACTTCTGGCTTTGTGTAGAGAGGGAGGGCTACATTCCCATCCCCACTGAGACTGGGTTTGGCCAATTCAGTTTGGGTAATGGAACGTGAGTCATATGGGCCACTTTGGGACAAGAGCCTTACTGGCTCACTGGAGCTTGCAGGCCCAGTGTTTCCTGTCTCTCAGATAGTAATCCCTGTGTCAGCCCAGTGCCTGGAAAGAAGATGAGGCAGAGCAGAAGAAAAGAAGAGTATCATTGAGGAATTTGCTTTTGTTGCCTTTGTTTGCCTGTTCCAACTGATTCAAAACTTAATCTTCATAACTTCATTTTAGTCATCCAGGAAACAAAAATAATAATTTTTCCATTAGGGCTTTTGGCAGCAAGCAACTGATACTGATAATTTTCTGTCTTAGTTATTGATCATTGTTTCTTTCAAACATTACCTTCACATGACTATTAAGAAACAGCCATCCGACTTTCACTTTCTGTACTTCAGAAGTCCAGGCTGTTACTCTGCAAAAGCTACAGTGGTGTGATTGATTCCTAGATGGACTTCTCATGTGACCCAGCTTAAAGAGCATAAAGGGATGACTTTAATTCCCATCTCTGTCTGCATCTGACTAATATGTGACTTTGCACAGGGCTTTTTTTTTTAACCTTTCTGAGCTTCTATTTCTTATCTCTAAACTAGAGTTAGTGTCAATACTCTCATGCAATTATTGCAAGTTCTTGAAAAGTAGTGTTAACAGAAATATTAAGCATAGTTCAAACTAGTTGTTTGAGAAATAGTTCCTCACTTCCTATCCCACAAAACAATACCTTCTCTTTATGTGCACAGTATAAAGCAGCAGCTCCTGGAGCACCCAGAGAAAATGTTTTACATAGAACATGCATTTCAGCAAAACCTTAAAATTTTCAGGATCCACAGGGTCCAGATTTCTTCATATCCAGAGCACGTCTAGATGCAGTTGGCCCCAGGCAACATAAAAAGTTCATCTTAGATTAGAAATAAAGCCACTGTGACTGCCAGAAAAGGCAGACTCTACTCCTTATGCCAACATATTGCTTGGTGCCCTGAACTTATTTTTTAATTAAAAAAATGTTTTCTTTTAATTTTTTGAATGTTTTATTTATATTTGAGGCAGAGAGAGAGAGCGAGAGAGAGAAAAAGAGAGAGAGAGAGAGAGAGAGAGATGGACAGAGAGAGACAGAGACAGAATTTGAAGTAGGCTCCAGGCTCTGAGCTGTCAGCACAGGGCCCAACATGGGGCTTGAACTCATGAGCTGTGAGATCATGGCCTGAGCTGAAGTCAGACGCTTAACTGAGTAAGCCACCCAGGCGCCCCTTGAACTTATTTTTAAATATCCATGTTGCTTCTTGTCACTAGCATTTCAAGATTTAGCAAGGTTTATGTGCTTTGATATGGGAAAACTTCTTGTTTTTATTAAGTACATTTTTACAATTTAATACTTGATTGCTATTTTGCATCATCATCTGATTAATTAATTAAATAAGTGAGTAAAAGTTTACTTATTTTGAGAGCGAGCACACAAGCTGGGGAGGGGGAGAGAGAGATGGAGAGAGAGAGAAAATCCCAAGCAGGCTCTGCATTGTCAGCACAGAGCCAAAGTCGGACATTTCACCAACTGAGCCACTCAGGTGCCCCACATCATCTTTTTTAAATGCATGCATTCAGAATAGATATTACATTGCAATAGGAATTCAATCTTTAGTCTCATGAACACCTTATATATGTAATAGGTTTTGCAAATTTCCCAATAGTGGCTAGAATGACAACCATTAAACCCTGTACTCTTAACTTACTATTAGCTTTTGCAGTGATCAGTTTCTGCTGTCATCTTGCTTTGTTACCTCCAGAAGATTCTGAATATGTGCTAAAAGTCACTCAACTACAGCACCATTTTATAACCCTGTATCATAAAAGCCCTCATGGAATATATATATATCATGGGTTCTGCAATCGCTGTTTCTTCCCAATTTTGTTAACTTCCATATATGGACTAGTCTAGTCTCAGATGTTGGGTTTCCTTTGCAATGTGGATCTGTTCTTCCTGGAAAGAATACAATGTGTAGTCATTCATATCATACATTAGATTTCTCGATTCACATTTATTAATTTGTTGGATATTAACTGAGACCTACCATGTATAAATCAATAGCTTAAGTGCTAGAAGTACCTGGTACAGAAAAAGTTCAGATGCAAAGCCCATCAGCTGTGCTTGGGTATGTCAGGGATAGCTCTGGAGAACAGGAAATCCTTGGGCTGAATCTTACAAAGTGAGGTATTTTCAAGTAAATGAAGGGGAATAACTTTCCAGGGAGAGGGGAATGTGTATAAAAAGAGATAAAACATGAATATGGTGCATTTGGGGAGCTGTGAATAGATCAGTATGATTAGAATGTGCGTTGTGTATTTGTAAGGAAATAGCTAGGACCAAAGATTGATAGCAGCCAAGAGACAGATTAGAGATTGCCTTATATGAAATGATAAGAAATTTAGATTTCACAGTTTATGCAATATGGAACTATTAAAGGCTTAAAAGGAGGGAAGTAACGACATTTTGTATTTTACAAAAGAAGACTGTAATAGTGTGAGGGATGTTGTGAAGGAAGGAGGAGGGATAGAGAAAAACTAGTTCAATAAGTCAGAAGAAGGATGATGTCTGGACCACGCTTAGAGTAGAGAAGAGGATAGGGAAGGGGAGTGTGTGTACAGAATTACAGAGGTATCCTGAAGATTTTGTATAATAGGAAAGACAGAGAGGCAGAAGTAATTTGACTCCAGTACTGCATGACTTAATGAATGAAGGAGACATTAATTAACTAGGATGACATTGCAGGAGAAACATTTTTACAAGGTTTGGTTTCGTTTGTCTTTATGTTCTCTCTTACACGGTTTGCAAAGATAGGCAGTAATGGGGCCTTGCATCCCCAGACCTTTATATTGGCTTCTACTATGGAGAAACAGAATCCATTTATTCCTTTTCCACCCTGAGCTAGCCTCACTACCTGCTTTGAACTATGGAGTGTGGCAGAAGTGATAATATACTTAAGAGGTACAGTTGCTTCCACGTTTGCTCTCTTAGTGTCCTCAGCCATCAGGAAAGTTGTCCAACTACTGTGATGGAAAGAAAGGCATAGAGAATCTTAAAGTGAGGGGTGGGGAAAGAACAGCTCCTGGACATTCCAGCCACCCCAGTGGAGACAAAACAAAACAAGTGAATGGAACTTTCTTGGATACTCCAAGTCAAATCTCCCCCAGTCAACAGGACATGGAACAAACCATCCAGACTGAGTCTTGCCAATAGTACAGATTCATGAGCAAATAAATTGTTATGTTTTGAGCTATTTAATTAAGAATAAACTTTTTCATACGCAGCAATTAATAAACAATAGCGCCATTCTCTCTGTCTCTCTGTCTCTCTCTCTGAAACAAGATGCTAGAGCTGTGAAAAGAGGAGAATATTGTGATAACTGGGTGTTATAGAGCTTGATTTCCAAAAGGAGATCGACAGTTCCTATTCTTTCCTTTCAACAAATTTTGGTGCTGTAAACTTCTTCCTATAATCTCTGAAGCAGACCATGAAGATACCATAAAATAGCATCTCTATGAGAAATTCATAAACAGCAAGCTTTAAGTGTTCAACAGAAAACCATTTTTAATACATGGGTTTTCATGAAATATGTGAATAAATCACAATATCTATGAATAATAGCCTTGTGTATTCAAATAAAAGATAATTACCAATTATATATCTGTAGAGAAAAAACTACAAACTCTAAGACCCATGGAAAGAGCTAAGAACAAGAAGTAGAATTTTTTAATCTTTTAAATGCCATTTTCATCCTTTAAATATTATTCATTACAACTATAGAAATGCAAATTGTGAAGCAGACTTTTTTCCTGTAGGTACACAACTGGTCAATGACCTTTAGTATTTTTAAAATTACATACGATTTTTTTTAGACATCAATGTTAGTAATTATGTTTTATATTTTTATTTTATTTTACTTCTTTAGTAATTATGTTTTTAAAATCAACAAGGTTTCACAAATGTATATCTTTGGGTGCATTTATTATTTAAATATTTTATTTATATCCTATCCTTTCTAGTAATCAAATAGCTTTAGAGTAGGGGTCATTCTGTAAATATAAACCCAGTCCATAAAATGTTACATCATTTTCTCTAAGGAAATACGTTTGAAAGAGCAGACATTTTCATTAGGAAGGAAAAGCAAGAGTTATTAGAATCTGCCTGGGGAACTTAAAAAAATTTTTTTCCCATGCCTACCAGTGGCAGAGATGGGCATTTATTGGTAGAACATCCATAGCTATGCTGCAGAGCCCCACAACCACTTTGAAAGGTATTGTAATAGAAGGGGTCAAAGATGAGTGCTCACTCTTTCTTTTTTAAATGAATCATGTTATACTTTTTCAATTTCCATGATTTTTTTCCTAATCATGTTATCATCTGAATACATGTTAAGCACGTAACTCTTCTCAAAAAGCTTCCATCATCTGATTAAAATCAACCTGTCCAAATTCATCCTCTACCCAAAATGCTACATCAGGTTTGGTTAACACAGCTTCCTGCAGTCTTCTGCCAATTTCAAGGAATTTATTCTACTTCATTTCCAAAGTCTCCGTTATATCTTATCCCTTTTATTTTTTAAGCACAGCCACTATAATTTTATAACTTTTTAAAAATGTTTCCCTTAAGGGGCGCCTGGGTGGCTCAGTCGGTTAAGCATCCGACTTCGGCTCAGGTCATGATCTTGTGGTTCGTGAGTTCAAGCCCCGCGTCGGGCTCTGTGCTGATGGCTCAGAGCCTGGAGCCTGTTTCGGATTCTGTGTCTCCCTCTCTCTCTGACCCTCCCCCATTCATGTTCTGTCTCTCTCTGTCTCAAAAATAAATAAAGGTTAAAAAAAATTAAAAAAAAATGTTTCCCTTAAGACAATATTAACCTTTTCCTTTTATTAATTTCTAAATCCTTGTTTTTTTCCTCATAGTAAAATTATTTGCAAAACAAAATAATCAGTCCAATGATCTTCTAAATCTTTGTCTACTCCCATGGCCAGTGGAACTCAGCATATTATTTCTACCAAAAAGGAATTCAGTAGTTTCTAGACTTGGGAGGATGAGCAGGGAAGAAGTTTGGTATGACAATATATTTGGTTCTCTGACCCTTTGAGCATGTGACATCAAGTATGAGTCTGAACTGTCAGGCTCATTTGTAGGACCAAGATTCTGGTCTCTAAGAACAGCTCCAGCTCTAATATGTTATGGCTGATAGTCTCTGAGATTTTCTGCTGGACTTCATCTGTGTGCTTTCTAGCATCAAGTTGTACTGATACATTGTTACAATAAACATTTATTAATCCTCTTATATGGCAGGCATATTTCTGTGATATTAGAGAAGGAATATGAATGAAAAAAAAGCTCTTATTCTCAAGGACTTTATACTCTAGTGGACAGGTCAGTGGGTACAGAGACAGACAATAAACTAAACAACCAAATAAGTAATAAGAAAAATTGCCAGTGGGTTAAAGATGATATAGTGGTGAATTCTTCATTTTGACGGTTCTGAGTGATAATATGTTAGCTCTGCAAAGATTGGGGGAAGAATATTCCAGAAAGCGTAAAGATTCTAAGGACCTGTTAATGTAACAGAAAGAGCCCTGTGGTAGTGGATGAGGAAGACAGGAACTAGAGAAAGTCAGGTTAAGCAGAAACCAGTTCATCACATAGAGTTTTAAAATGATAGAAAAATACTTTGCCTTTATTTCAGATATGACAAAGAGGGGAGTAACATTACTCAAAGGGTTCATTTTTAATAAGAATCATTTCTGGGCCAATACTTTTTGTTCCCCCTAAATAACAATAGCAGGAATTGCTTTTAGACAAAAATTTAATACCACATATCATCTTACCACACCAGAGTAATTTCAGTCCAGATGTCTGACATCTGTAGTATATTATTGTTTCTAGGCTTCATAAATTGAAGGAAGGGAGGGGATGCTTAGCTATATTCTTTTACAGACTTGAATAAAAATACAAATGATTTAAACTTTTAAATCATTTTCAACTTAAATCATTTCAACATTTTAAAGCATTTTTCAACTTCAAGGCAATTAACTTGCAGCTATTTTTGTCATATATATATATATATACACTAAAAATAATGGATATATACTTTTTGTAAGATACATCCAAGAGTTAGTTACCTTTTATTTTTATTTATTTTTTTATTTTTTTAATATATGAAATTTATTGTCAAATTGGTTTCCATACAACACCCAGTGCTCATCCCAAAAGGTGCCCTCCTCAATACCCATCACCCACCCTCCCCTCCCTCCCACCCCCCATCAACCCTCAGTTTGTTCTCAGTTGTTTTTTTTTTATTAAAAATTTTTTTTCAACGTTTTTGTTTTTTTTTTTAATTTATTTTTGGGACAGAGAGAGACAGAGCATGAACGGGGGAGGGGCAGAGAGAGAGAGGGAGACACAGAATCGGAAACAGGCTCCAGGCTCCGAGCCATCAGCCCAGAGCCTGACGCGGGGCTTGAACTCACGGACCGCTGAGATCGTGACCTGGCTGAAGTCGGAGGCTTAACCGACTGCGCCACCCAGGCGCCCCTGTTCTCAGTTTTTAAGAGTCTCTTATGCTTTGGCTCTCTCCCACTCTAACCTCTTTTTTTTTTTCTTCCCCTCCCCCATGGGTTTCTGTTAAGTTTCTCAGGATCCTAGTTTAGAGTGTTGCCTTATCCTACCTACTGAAAACCTTCAGTATAACCATACTGACCATCAATCACAAAAGGTTATATAACATATCTTTCTCAATTCCTTTTGAATTCGTAGTATTCCTTCTGTGTCAACTGGAAATACTTTTTTTAATTTTATTTTATAATAGTTAAATGTCAGTTTGATATTACTTCTCATGTCCCTTGGAAAATATAAAATAGATTTATACACAATATATACCCAGAGTACAAGAGCAAGTGTTCTTAGAAATTCCCTGAAAAATGTACCAAGTCTATGTTTTTAGTGTCCCACTATACGAATTGGTTCTTAAAAATTGGTTAGGAAATTACTACCCCTTCACCTTGTTTGACAAAAAGTTTTGTCTTTTCATTGCCTGTATCTTTTGTTTCCATAAAGTTGAGTAGCAACCCGTCCCCCCCTCCCCCAAAAAAATCTATCACTGCTCTGACTACATTCAAGAAAAATAACAATGTATAGTTTGTATCTGCTTTTTTATTAAGTTTTTTATTTTAATTTCAGTAAAGTTAACATACAGTGCTATATTAGTTTTAGGTACACAATATACTGATTCAGCAATTCTAGATATCATTACTCAGTGCTCATCATAAGTGTACTCTTAACGCACCACACTCACCTCCCTTCTGATATGCTTTATTTTAAACAAGTACCCTCAGTTAAAATTATTTTTTTCAACAAGAACATTTTTTACTTGAAGTATACTTCAGAATACACAGTTCTAAAAGATATATATAAAACATTCCACCCAAGAAAAATAGAATACACATTTCTTCAAGTACACACAGAAGAATCCCCTAGTTAAATCACATACAAAAAGACATAACAAATATTACAAATTTAAGAAGACTGAAATCATACCAAGCACATTTTCCAACCACAATGGTACAAAACTGAAGATCAACGGTAAAAAAAAAAAAAAAAAAAAGCTGGAGAACTACAATGTAAATATTAAATATTTAATATGTAAATATTAAACAACACACTACTGCACAAACAATGGGCTAAATAAGAAATCAAACAGCAAACCAGAATATGCCTCAAAAAAAAAAAAAAAAACCACAATATTCCAAAACCTATGGGATGCAGCAAAATCAGATGTTAGAGTGAATTTTATGCTATAAATGCTTGTATTAAGAAAAAAGTTCAAATAAACAGCATTACATCACAAGAAACTAGAAAGAGAAGAAACTTAGCTGAAATTTAGTAGAGAAAGGAAATAACAAAAATCAGAAATAAATAAAACAGAGACCAGAATAAACAGTAACATAACATTGAAAGTAATGGCCAGTTTTTCTAAAAAACAAAAATAAACAATATTGTCTTTGTTTTAAAGCAAAATTTGCTTTAACTACATTAACTAAGGGGCACCTGGGGGGGCCAGTTGGTTAGGCATCCAACTTCAGCTCAGGTCATGATCTCACAGCTTGTGAGTTCGAGCCCTGCATCGGGCTCTGTGCTGACAGCTCAGAGCCTGGAGCCTGCTTCAGATTCTGTGTCTCCCTCTCTTTCTACCTCTCCCCTGCTCACGCTCTGTCTCCCTCTCTCTCTGCCCATACCCCGCTCGTGCTTGCTCTCTCTCTCTGTCTCTCAAAAATAAATAAACATTAAGAAAAAACTGTATTGGGGCGCCTGAGTGGCTCAGTTGGTTGAGGGTCCGACTTCGGCTCAGGTCATGATCTCACAGCCAGTGAGTTCGAGCCCCGCGTCGGGCTCTGTGCTGACAGCTCAGAGCCTGGAGCCTGTTTCAGATTCTGTGTCTCCCTCTCTCTCTGACCCTCCCCCGTTCATACTCTGTCTCTCTCTCTGTCTCAAAAATAAATAAATAAAATTTTTTTAAAAAAAGAAAAAACTGTATTAACTAAGAAAAAAAGAAGAGAGAAACATAATACATGAGATAACCACAGAAGTATATAATGCAATAACAATTACTATAAACCATTATATACTAACAAATCAGATATTTTGGAAAAAAAAATTTTCTAAAAATGCACAAGTTACCACAACTGAATCATGAATCTTGAATCCAAGAAATAGCAAATCTTCTTAGACCAATAATAAGAATGAAAGTTGAATTAAGAACCAAAAATCTCCCAGCACAATGACAGCTTGGAGTCTGGAGCCTGCTTCAGATTCTGTCTCCCTCTCTCTTTTCCTCCCCCACTTTCTCTCTCTCTCTCTCTCAAAAATAAATAAAGATTAAAAAAAAAAAATCTCCCAGCACAGAAAAGCCCAAGATCACATAGTTTCATTGGGGAATTCTACAAAACATTAAAAAAATAATAATGACAATCTTTATTAAAATTTCACAAATAATGGAATAGAAGGAACACATTCAAAATCATTCTATGAGGCCAGTACTATCCTGAGACCAAAGCAGGATAAAAACAATACAAAAAGAAAAAGGTCTAATTTGTCCAATATAAGTATGGATACTCTGACTCTAACCATTTGTGTGATAAATGCTTCTCCACCCCCTCACTTTCAACCTGCGGGTGTTCAGGGTCTAAAATGAGTCTCCTGTAGGTAGCATATAGATTGGTCTTGGGTTTTTTTGTTTGTTTGTTTTGCTTTGTTCTGTTTTGTTTTATTTTCTTTTGTTTTAACCCGTTCTGACACTCTATGTCTTTTAATTGGCGTGTTTACATTCAAAGTAATCATTGATAGATATGTATTTATTGCCTTTTTATTACTTGTTTTGCCATTGTTTCAGGAAATTTTCTCTGATCTTTTCTTGCCTTTGTCACTTTTGGTCTCTCTGTTGCTCTCAAAGAGTCCCCTTTAATATTTCTTGCAGGCTGGTTTAGTGGTCATGAATTCCTTTAGTTGTTGTTTTGTTTTGTTTTTGTTGTTGTTGTTGCGTGCCTGGGAAACTCTTTCTCTCTCCTATTCTGAATGATAGCCTTACTGGATAGAGTATTCTTGGCTCCAGATATTTCCCATACAGCATGTTGAGTATATCATGCCACTCCCTTCTTGTTTGCCAAGTTTCTATTGAGAAACCTCCAACTAGCTTTATGGGCTTTTTCCTTGTAACTTAAGGACTTTTTTTGTCTTGCTGCTTTTAAGTTTTTGTGTTTTTTTTATCACTATATTTTTCAAATTTAATTACAATGTCTTGGTGTTCACATGCTTTTGTTGATTTTGATGGGAGTTATCTGTGCCTCATGGATCTGGATGTCTGTTTCCTTCCCCAGATTAAACTTTTCTACTATTATTTCTTGAAATAAATTTTCTACCCCCTTTTCTTTCTCATCTTCTGGGATTCCTATAATACAAAGTTGTTACATTTCATGGAGTCACTGAGTTTCTTAAGTCCATTCTTGTGCTATGTAATTTTTCTTTCTCTATTTTTTTCAGCTTCATTATATTCCAGTATATTGTCTTTTAGGTCACTAATTCATTCCTTTGCTTCTTCCAGCCTGCTGTTCATTGCATCATACCTGTTTACAATCTCATTTATTGTATTCTTCATTTCTGATGGACTCTTCTTTAACTCTTTTATCTCTGTGATAAGGGTCTCACTGATGTCTTCTATTCTTTTCTCAAGCCCAGTGAGTATCCTTTTGATTGTTGGTTCAAATTGTCCATTAGCATGTTACTTTTATCTGTTTTTGCTTAGATCTATGGCTATGGCCTTATCTTGTTCTTTCATTTGGGAGAAATTCCTCTGTCTTGGCATTTTGTCTAGGTCTCTGCCTTCTTCTCTGTGTTAGGAAAGGCAGTTATGTCTCCTGCTCCCGAAAGTAATGGCTTTATGGAGAAGAAGTCGTGCTCCAGGCCTGGTGCTTCAGGGGATACCTCTGGTGTGTGCACTCTGCTGTTGTTTTGGCTGCTCTATCCTTCAGGCCAGTCATCTGCAAAGGCTCTCCTTGCCTGCTGTGTACAGTGTTTGGTCCCTGGCTTGAATGTGGTGAGTTTTAACTCAGTATGCTCTGCTCTACTTGTGAAATGAGACCTGACACCAAATACACCCAAACTGAGGCCTTGCAGACTCTCTGGTCAAGAGATGTAGTGTGGGCAGGGTTTTGTGCTGGTCTTGTGGGGAAGGGGCCCTCTACACTGGGACTGTGCAAGTTTGGCCAAGAAGGGCAGTCTCACCAGAGCACCAAGGGATCGGGGTTTTGTGTAAGCAAGTTAGGCAGCTAGTGTCCAAACTGAACTGTTTCCTTCAGGTGGCTCTATGTTTATGCTGAGGGGTGGGGGAGGAAAATGGTGCCAACCAGGAACTTTGTTCCCAGAGCGGTGTCTTCATGAACACTGCTCATTGGAGAAGTGCTCCTAGAATAGTGAATAATCTATCCCTTACACCGTGTTCCCCAGATGTTTTTCAGGTCACTGATTCCATGTTGTCTGCCCCTGGGTAATTTGTCTGCCTTCTCTCCAGGAGCAGCACAGTGCCCTCTTGACTCTATCCCAGCCAAGTCTGCTGGCTTTTAAAACTCCAGACTTTAGAGACGTGGTGTGGGCAGGGCCTTATGTTGGTCCCTTGGGAGAGGGGCCCACCACACCAGGACCAAGGCAGACTGAGAAGGGCAGTTCTAGGACAGTGGGGTGAACCTTGGTGTAAGCAAGCTAGTTAGCCAGTGTCTGCACTGCACTGCACTGCCTCCCAGCAGTGGCTCTGCATTTATAGTAAGGGACAGGGGAGGGAAATGGCACCCACAAGTTCCTCTGTTCCTGGAGAGGCACAGTTGTGAACACTGCCTCCCAGAGATGCCCTTTGAGATGAGAGAACAATCTCCCCACAATGCATCCCAGGTGTTCCTCAGATCACCACTTCCATGCTGTCTGCCCCCAGGCTGCTTGCCTGCCCTTTCTCCAGGAGCAGGGAAGACAGTACTCTCTGGGATCCATTTCAGCCAAGCCTGCCAACCTTCAAAACTCCAGGCTTTAAGCAAAAACTCATAAAACTCTGCCCCTTTTGTTTTCCAACCCAATGGATTTGGGGAAATGTTCTCCTTGTATGTTCCCTTGTGTGTTTCATATTATCAAATTCTATCTGTTGCATTTAATCCTGTAAAACCAAAACTACATGCATATGATAAGTATCTATGTGGCAGTTGGGAATCAGCATGTAATACTTATCCTGGTGACTTTTGGAGTTTTAGCAAATTGACCAAGATGGATTGAGAACCTTTTGAGTTAAAGATACATGTTAGGTGTTTGATGGAGAGTAATGAGTAAGGAATTATTTATGTGCTTAAGGCATAATTTTATCCTCAGCTTTGTAATATTATTGAAAAGATGAGAAATATCCTAATGGAAAATATAGGAGACAGGGCTCAAGATGGAATGGAAATTTAGAGACCTAGCTTTTAATCCTAAGTCACTAAAACTCTCATACCTTATTGCTACAAGAACCAATCAGTCAAATTAATTAACGTTTAACATCTTTCCTTGCTCTAATATTCTAAGGACTTCCTGAGAAAGTTAGGTAATTCAAAGAAGCTGGCACTAACCCAGCTTCGGCAGCCTGACATAACTGAAAACACAAACTGATTCCAGCAGCATAACTGAATTACAGACCGGACATCCCACACTTCTAACCTATTTGATAAATTATAACATACAAACTGAATGGGCACACAACTTCAGGATATTGGTCTTCTTGGGGAAGAAAAGAGGGGCAACTTCCAGAATGGTGGCATGAGAAACTCCATGGACCCACTGTCCAAGAAACAGCCATAATTGGTAAAAAAAAAAAAAAAAAAAAAAAAAAAAAAAACAAAAAAAAAACTGTTTTGTTTTTTAAATAAAGTCTCTGGAAATGTTTCTGAGGGTATACATCAAATGAAAATGACATGCATTCAAGAAAATCTGTATCTCAGTAAGAAGATTGAGAGTCAGTGTTACCTGTTTTCTCCTTAATCTGTTCCCAACTCTACATGGTAACAGAAGCTCTAATTTAGCTAAATATGGTCAAGAAAAAGGGTTCCCTTTACCTCAACCCCCCAGCAAGGCATAGACTATTTCACTGATAAGGGCAGTCTGCCAGCAGTTTTCATCCCCCACGCCCAGCTCCAAGTTTCAGTACGGCCAAAAAGTTGAAGGTTCCTTTCTTCACCCATCCCCCATTTATAGGGCAGAAGTTAACCATAGCAAGGGCAAACCAAGAATTTTCTCTTACTGCCCTTGTCACAGCTCACTTATACAACAGACATTCCATACTGGGAGAGGCAAGCCAAGAAGACCAGAGGATACTGTCCCATCTCAGTGCTCTGGTCATAAATCAAGGGTATCACTTCAAAGAAACAAGCTACTGCCCTCCTACCCAGCTCTAGTGCAGGAGCTCACACCTTCTGATCAAGGGGGAGAGGCAGTGCAAAAAAAAAAAAAAAAAAATAGAGATCTGAAGCTCTCTCCAGGACCTAACATTATTTGAAACAGAAGATGGGAGATTTCATGCCTAAGTGTGCTCTTAGCAACAATGGACATTTTGGTGATATGCACTTAAGAGTAAAAAGCTCAACCAGAGTTCAGCTAGCTTACCAGAGAGAATAAAAAGCAAGAGATAAGAATAGCTATCCTGGGCAGTAATTAAATTATTATGTCATGAAAGCCTTATAAGGGGAGACTCTAGAGAGATGATGTCTCTTTGCTATGTGTAGACACCATAAGAAGTTGACCAGGAAGAAGGCTTTCGCCAGAACTTTACCAGTTGGCACTCTGATCTCAGACTTCCAGCCTCCAGAACTATGAGAAATAAATATTTGTTGTTTAAGTCACCCAGTCTATGGCATTGTTGTTACAGTCCAAACTGGCTAAGACACAGAGACCTCCAAGAATTTATTATAATCATAAATTGATGAATTTCCTAATCCAGCTCTTCTTAGGTAAGAAAGTGGGATAAGGACCAGGTGGATGCAGAGGCTGGGGATGCTCTGTGACTGGCGAGAATGACGGTAGATGAGGATGAAGGGTCAGGATATGGAAAAAGGAAGAAGCAGAGATATTTAAAAAAAAAATTCACAGGAGGAAGTGTATGTGTTTATGTATTGATGGGAAGAGATACAGTGTTTAGTTAAAGAAGAAATTCTCAGGTCACCACCACCAATGGATTAATACCATTCTAGACAATTAGAAAAGAAACTTGTTTGGGGTGCATGGGAGGCTCAGTCAGTTGAGCACCAGACTCTTGATTTCGGCTCAGGTCATAGTCCCAGGGTTGTGGGATCGAGCCCCACATCAGGCTCCACACTGAGCCTAGAGCCCACTTAAGACTTTCTGTCTCTGTCTCTCTCTTTCTCTCCTCTACCCTCTCTCCCTCTGCCACTCTCCCCTGCTCATGCTCTCTCTCTCCCTGTATCAAAAATTAAAAAAATAAAATAAAAACAAAAATGAAAAGAAACTTGTTTGATAAAAATGATATTAAATGAATCAAATGAAAGAAATAATACTCAGGAAATATATGATCAACTTATGTTCTTAAATGTTGCCCAGTCGATCCCTGATATTTCCTGTATAAATTCATTCAAATTATGAGTGATTCTATAAATAGTTCCTGGAAACTCTGCAGGGCATCTCTATCTCTTGGGTATATCTTGAGGGTATGGAGAAGGGTTTTATCTTTTTTAGTGTGTCTTTATTCACCTACTTAGAGAGAGGGGGTGAGAGGCAGAGAGAATGGGAAAGAGAGAGAGAGAGAGAGAGAGAGAATTTCAAGCAGTCTCTGTGCTGTCAGCATGGAGGCTGACCCAGGGCTCACACTCATGAATCACGACATCATGACCTGAGCCAAAACCAAGAGTCCAACGCTTAACCCACTGAGCCAGCCAGGCCTTCTGGGGAAATGTTTTATTAGTGTTGTTGTGATATGGATATTATGGGCATGTGGCTCACCTTAGGTAGTCATCAATGATGATTTGGGAAATATAATTTTGCATTTCTGGGGTCCAGTTTCCTTTTCAGGCAATGAAAAGCCTCTATGTTTCAAACTCCCAGTTTAGTCCAATGGAAACTTTGGTCATGGTAGACTCTCCCAACAACCCCATCTCCTCTATAGAAGATAATTCCTCTCCTTTGGTCTCAGGACTTGCTGCAGTTTTTCCATGGCTTGTGTGTCCCAAATTGCAATTCTTTTAGTAGTAAAAGGACTGACAGTTTATTTTTAAAGTTAACATATATCATTAACCAGGGAGTATATTTAAGATGCATAGCCTGGCTTTGGGGAGGGTGGTGTGGGAATATTCTATAGGATAGAGTTCTTTAGGCTTTTGCATGGGCACAGTTTTTCTGTATGGGCTACTGCAAAGAGAGATATGTTAGTGTTCCGCCAAACAATGGCACTCATTAGGCGGGACTCCTTTGGCTTAAAGCAATAATTTTAATTAGCATAAGCTTATTCAAATATCAGTTTATATAAATGACTTCATGAATTGCAGTAAGGAAGTAATAATGTCTTCAGTTACCCATATCTGAAGTGATATCATTAAGTAGCAATTCAAAATAGAAAATAAAAGAACTCAATTATGCCATTAGTTTCAACACATTTCTTAGATATTAAGATATTTTGATATAGCAACTCCTAGTTCCCTCTATTCTGCCATTTGGCCTTTAGTGTCTTAGATTTAACACAAGTTGTAGGCAAAATAAAATTAAACAATTGTTTCTAAGAGTCACTAAAAATTAAGAGAGTCCTGATCAACTACTTAAAATATAAAATGGTTCTAAGATAACAGACACAGCTAAAAAAGCAAATAATCTTGGAAAAGTATTTCAGAGAATGCGAAAGTTTAATATAATTATTACATAAAAGGAAAGTACAGAATTGTAAACAAGAGTATTAAGAAATAAATGCTTAAATAAGCAACAAGAGAAAAGGCTTTTCAGCAGTATATAATAAATCTTAAAAAGATATCTGTAAACTATTAAATTTATTTTAGTGAAATAAATGTGCATTTAACTGAGATATACAGGTAATATGTTTTGCCTAGCACTACATCATAATTGCGTCAAAGTAATTGAAGAAATTAAAAGCTATTTTAAAAGACAATTACCAATATAACACAATTTAAAACATACATACAATGTTATGTCCAGTAAAGAAGTCACAAGTAAACATATGCACATTCTATTGATTACCGTGTTACTCGTGTAGACTCAAAATAGTTATTCATATAGATAGGGTCTGGAAGGGAACCAACACAAGAATGCAAACAATGGTTATGTTAGGGTTGTGGTATCACGCAGGATCTTTTGCGAAAAAGAGTATCCAATTCTCTTTAATCTTGTTACCTATTTACAAATTGATAGGGTTAATATACCCAAGCACAGGCAGAGTAGAGGATCAAAGAGTGTATTCACTATATTTACTCATTATTTAAGATAAAGAGCAATGATAAAGGATGTGAAAAGAAGAGAAAGGACACATTTTTAAAACTTTATAGAGCTGTCAAACTGGTCAGAAATCATTTGCTAAAACGTAGTGTGAGTCTTTTCTGGGTTTCCTTTTTATTGTTTCTATCACCTACAGATTTGGCATAACAAAATTATGATGATTCACTGTTAGGCTGTAGAGAGTTTTATAATGTATATGGAAAAATCTTAATAATGTTTGGAGTCTGGGGGTCTGTGAGAAACCATGGGAAATTGCTTTTGAGACCACGGTGAAAAGTGAACCTCATTTAGAGAGATTGAGCAGGGGATATGACAGATAAAAGCAACTGAAATGCAGAATTTAGAATGACAGGTCACCACAGAAGTTAAACAATGCGTTTAGCTCATCCAGATGTGCTGCATTTACTCAATTTTGAGGAACTATTAGTAAGCAAAGCACATATTATATTATGCGTCTTGGTGTTTTCATTATTTATCTAGGGGACGAAGTAGAAATATTCTCTTGAAAGGGAAAGTGTGTTAAACACTCATAAAAATAAACCAAGTTAAGTCTCATCTCTGCCAGGTGGAAGTGGGGATTAATATCTAACAGGAGATGAAGCCCAGAGAGGCAGTTATATCTTTCACTGAATGGATGGAAAACCAGCTGTGTTTCCTGTCAGAGCATATTGTGTCAGGGCACAATGAGAGCCTGCTTCTGAGCAGAGGCGTTTTTACATTGAAGACCGAAGAGGACAGGAGTCTCTTGTGAACAGGCCTGAATGATACCTCAGTATAATAATAATACCGCAAGAATACCTCTCAATGTCAATATAAGAGGAAAAAGGATTTAGTTTAAATTTTTTTAGTTGATATTTTGCAATTGCATACCTCACATGTGTCCAGTCTCCTGGCCCAGAATGAAAATTAATGATTTTAGGAAGTGGATAAGGATTCCATAATTTGCAAGCAAAACTGATGTTGGGTAGTCAAGATAAGAGGATTTTTGTCTTTTCACCTGCTGGAAAGGTCAACAGTGAAAATCTTTCAGAGACTCATTTTACAAATCCATAAATGGGAGCAGACAGGTTAAATGGCTTGTTCAAGTTTACATGTTTAATTATGGGAGAAGGAGGACTAGAAATTCAGTTCTTTTCTTCTCTCAAGTAGACTTTGAAAACACTTTTATAAATTAAAAAGGCTACATTTATGTAGGACTTATAGATTCAGTAGAAAATGGCTACATTTTGCTTGAGGTATTTAGTGGAGTTGAGAGGATACTGGCATTGATTGCTAACTGACTTAAAGATAAAAAATAAGAAAAATCTCTCACTTGTCTGAATTGGCAACAGTGGACCTTAAAGCTAAATACAGATATATTTATAATGTTCACAGATGAGTGCAAGAAAAAGCAAACTTTCTACAGGTAGCTCTTAGTTACCAAGAAGAGTAAAATAAATCCAGAAATCATCCCAATGATTGTTATACATTAAAGAGAAAACATGGTCCTCTTCTATATAAGCCTTCCTTATCAATTATATTTGTGTTCAATGACACAAAAATATATTTGTGTTTGCAGTGGACAGATAGTCGACAAATATTTACCAAGAATTCTCTGTGCCAGGTTAGACACTATAAATAATACTGAAGGTGAGCAATGCACATTTTTTTTTACCTTGAACTTACACCTTTTATGTGAATGTTTGTAAATATGTGAAAGGGAGAATAACAAATGGACAGTTGAGGAAGAATACATTTATTTGTGGGAAGCATTGAGTTATTAACAAAACCGTGGGAACAAGATGAAAACAAAGTTGACTGAGAAGGGAAAGCCAAGGACTAAGGACATAAAAGCAGGTGAACTCAGTCTGTCAATTATAAGGCCCACTCCAGCTACAATATATTCTAAGATGTTGCTGCCCACTGCTTAAGAGACAGCGCTATGATAATAGCTCAAATCATTTCACCTGAACCCTGTTTACTGACTCAGAGTTTGCCAAGAACAGTTATTCGATGACATAGGCAACTAAATTTGATGTGCACTAGTGGAAGAGAATGAACTGAGACTACCATATTCTCCGTCTGGAATTGTATTGGGCAAACCAGAAAAACAAACAAACAAACAAACAAACAAACAAAAAAGGACATTAAGAACAGGAGCTAAAAATTCCAGAGAGAGGACAGTGGATAGAAATGGGTCTGTGAATTATCTTGGTAAGCCAGAACCATAAGGCAACAGAAACTATGGAGTGGATACACAATATGAAGAGTATATGAAAGAGAAAATCAGTAGACTATGAGATAAAAATGGAATCAACAATGGGGCACCGGGGTGGCTCAGTCGGTTAAACGTCCGACTTCAGCTCAGGTCACGATCTCGCGGTCCGTGAGTTCGAGCCCCGCGTCGGCTCTGGGCTGATGGCTCAGAGCCTGGAGCCTGCTTCCGATTCTGTGTCTCCCTCTCTCTCTGCCCCTCCCCCGTTCATGCTCTGTCTCTCTCTGTCTCAAAAATAAACGTAAAAATAAAATTAAAAAAAAAATGGAATCAACAAGCAGAAAATATGAAAGTTTCCATGGTTAGGGTGTGGTTAATCCCTACAGCTTGTCTTTCCTTCCTTCCTCCCTTCCTCCCTTCCTTCGTTCCTCCCTGTCCCTCCTTCCCTCCCTCCCTTCGTTCCTTCGTTCCTTCCTTCTCTCCATCCCTCCTTACTTTCCTCCCTCATTCTTACCTTCCCTCCTCCCCTTCCTCCTTCCTTCCTTTCTCCTCTAATTGAGGTAAATAGCACATGACATTAAATTTATCATCTTAACCATTTTTAAATGTACAGTTCAGTCATGTTAAGTTTTTCACATTGTTTGCAACATATCTCTAGAACTTTTTCATCTTGCAAGACTGAAGCCCTGTACTCATCAAACACTAATTCTCCTTCTCTCTCCCCAGCCCTTGGTAACAATCTACTTTCCATTTCTATGATTTTGTCTATTTTAGATACTTCATATGAGTGAAATCATAGACATATGTTATTCTGTGTCTCTACAGATTTCTTGAGTTGTGTGGTTTTCCAGTCTGACTCAACTTAGGGGCAAATGGATCACTACATCAGGTAGGAAAACAGCCACCCATGAGAGACAAAACAATACAAAAAATCAACTAGTATGGAGCAAGATTTTCTTATTCAGTCTGGGAAATAATTGAAACATGCACTTTGAAGTGTTGATTTATTCAACAAAATAATATTTTGGGGGGAGTACATGAGCCCAAATGATGGATTAGGCATTGGTGATGAAGGGAGATTAAAATAAATACATCCCGTTTTTTGCTTTGTGCAGGAAAAAAAACATTTTAAAATATTTTATTGATTTTAAAGTAAGCTTAATGTATTTTAACTGAGCTTAGAGACTTCAGGGAGAATGCAACTAACTAATGATGGATTCTTTAATAATGTTTTCATAAAACATTAAAATAGGTCTTAGTTCCACTCATCCTTTACAATGACAATACTCCTTGCTAGATTAATCTTAAAATAAACTTGATGTATTTTAATCCTGTGTGAAGGTTTCAAATACACATTGTACTCTATTTTAGTAAAATGTATAAATGATGACATCTCTGTAAACAGTACTATATGCATAGAGATACTGCTGAGCTCACTGGCCATTATAGAACTGGGGTTATCAAATACCCTGCGAGCTTTGAAAGAGTCCTCCTTTTTATCATGCTAAACATTTTTTTTAAAATATCCTCTGCGTTGGCAAAACCAGACACACACTGTGAGAGTTTGTAATTAGGGTTTACTTAGAAAACATATTAAGTGTTATTAGAAAGCTTTTGTGCAAGTGCTAATGAACATACTGTATTTAACCATCATCAGACAGATTAAATACAAGAGACTAATGTTCTAAAGTAAGCAACTCTCAATAATGAGAATGTGCTAATAATTACAGTGTTGTCGTTATAAGGAGGAGACTTATTTAATGCCATTTATATTAAACTAATTTTTTTAACTTCTTACTAGTGACATAGTTGGACGATAGCTGTTAAAGTAAACTTATAACAAATGACCTCTGGGGAAATTGTATGGATTATAATAACAGGAAAATGAATTCGAAAAGAAAAAGTATTATCTGATTATGTGAAACACCTTCCACAAATAACTATTTGGAAGGTCTTACCTCTGGTCTTTTCAGGATCATTGTGAACCTATTCAAGTAAGTGACCTTGATCTGGAACTGTTAGACTCAATGACAAGGGAAAGGAGGTAGCCAAATTCAGGTGGTGTAAGAGATCAGGTTTTGCATGAAGATGGATGGTATAAAGCAATGAATTATGAGTTAGAGGACAAGGTAATGAATGGAAATGATGCAAGACTCATTCTGGGGCATCATTTCCTTTCTTGGGAGTCAAGGTCAAAAGATAAGCTTCTTTGTAAACAAAGGAGTAAGTAGTACACATATTTCTCTGACTGGATCAGGAAAAGCTTCCCTCACACCTAGAAACCAAGTTCCTCTCAATTCACTGATCATTTCTTATTAGTTTGTCTTTCTCCAAGATATGAGAAGGTCCTTAAATACGCAGAGAATGAATATTGCCCTCAATACTCTAAATGTTGCAGCTCATATCAGATTGTGATGATAGAAAGGAGAGATACATTTGGGCAATGGCTCAAAAACTTAAACGTAATAGAAAACAGGTCAGCAGAAAGCTTCTTTAAAAGTAAAATTATGTAAGTATAAAGAAAATAACTATTTTGAAAATAGAGTTTTTCTTGGTTGAAGCAAGAGCATTTACTAAAAGGCTTATTTAAATGAACTCCATATTGCAAAGAAATTGCAGGTAGGCTCAAAAATGTAAACCTAGACTATGTTTTAACTCAACACCATACCCCCAAAATAATCCAATTACAAAATGGACAGAGGACCTGAATAGACATTTTGCCAAAGAAGACATACAGATGGCATACAGCCACATGAAAAGATGCTCAACATCACTAATTATCAGAGAAATGCAAATCAAAATTACAATCAACTTTCACCTCACCCCTGTCAGAATAGCTAGAATTAAGAACAAGAAATAACAGGTACGAGTGTTGGCAAGGATGTGGAGAAAAAAGAACCCTCTGCACTGTTGGTAGGAATGCAAACTGGTGCAGACACTGTGGAAAACAGTATGGACGTTCCTCAGAAAATCAAAAATACATCTACCATATGATCCATTAGTTCCAATACTGGGCATTTACTCAAAGAAAATGAAAACACTAATTCAAAAAGACACATGCACTCCTATGTTTACTGCAACATGATTCACAACAGTCATGATATGGAAGCAACCCACTGTTCTTGCATAGGTGAATGCACAAAGTAGACATTATATATATATATATATATATATATATATATATATATGACATTTATATTATGTCTTCTTTATGCATATATATAAACATATATATATAATTTAGCCATAAAAAGAATGAAATATTGCCATTTGCAAAAACATGAATGGAAAAGACAGAGAAACACAAATACTATACGACTTCACTTAAATGTGGAATCTAAAAAAAAAACAAAACAAATGAATAAAGAAACAAAAAAAGTAGAAACAGTCTCATAAATACAGAGAACAAACTGATGGTTGCCAGAAGGCTATGGGTGGGAGATGGGCAAATGGGTGAAGGTGAGTGGGAGGTACAGACTTCCAGCTGTGGAATGAATAAGTCACAGGAATAAAAAGTATAGCAAAGGGGGGACACATGGGTGAATCAGTCCATTGAGCATCTGACTCTTGATTTTGGCCAGTGTCATGATTCCAGGGTCATGGGATCAAGCCCTGCATTGGGCTCTGTGCTAAGGGTGGAACCTGCTTAAGATTTTCTCTCTTTGTCTCTCTTCCCCTCTCCACCCACCCCCTTAAAAAAGAAAAAAAAAGTACAGCCTAGGGAATTTAGTCAATGGTACTATAGCAGCATTGTGTGATAACAGATGATAGCTACACTTGTGGTGAGCACAGGTTAAATACACTGTGGAATCACTATTTTGTGTTCTTGAAACTAATTTAACATTGTGTGCCAAATCAATATATACATATATATATATATATATATATATATATATATATATATATGTATTTAAGATATATATTTAGATATATATATTTAAGGTATATATATATATATATATATATATATATTTAAGATTAAGATATATATATATATATTTATGATACATACTTATATATTTAAGATATATATATATCTTAATTGCAAACTACACAACATACTTGTAAAAACAAGTGGAAATTATAAGACAAAATTATTTGAAAAGCTTAAGGGACAAAACGAAGTAGAATTCTGGTAAAAACTAATCCAATTCTATCACTTTATCAATAAAGGAGTTAAATTCCTTAGATGTAAAACCAGTTGTCCTAGATCATGCCTTAAATTTATCAAGGTATTTCTTTCTTTAAAAAGTTTATGTTTTTTGTAATCTCTCCACCCAATGTGGGACTTGAACTCACAACCCTGATCTGAGATCAAGTCACATGCTCCTCTGACCGAGCCAGCCAGGCACCCCAAGATATTTCTTTTTAAAAAACAAAAATGAAGAGAGAGAGTATGAAGACAGAATACACAGAGACACGGTATAATGGAGGAGCAAAGCAGTTAGGTTCAAGATTAGGAATTTGATAAACTGGAAAGACCTGAAAAACACCAAAGATTAAGAAAAGTATGTTGAATAAGTTAAGGCAAAAAGTTATAGAAGTCTATTGGAAAGTCTTCCAAAAAATCAGTATCAGTACAAGAGACAATAGGAAGTGAGACTGAAAATTCTCATTCTGGGAAGATAGCATCACAAACCCTACTGTAATGAATTCAGAAACAGCTCTTGTCAATCTGTAGATTCTGGGGTAGGTTATCATTAAAGGACACCAACAGAGAATATGACATAACATATTGATTCTAATGCCATTATTTCAGCATCTATAATTGTTTGTCCAAGACTGTACTAAATTTTATACACACACACACACACACACACACACACACGCTCTTCCCCTCATTTTAGAAATGAGTATTTTCCGAGCAAATTAATAGGATCAATCAATTTATATAGGGAATGTCCACTTCTTGTATACTGCATTTTGGAATTATAGCATATAAATTATTTATAGACAAATAAATATTCCACATGGAAATCTAATTCCTAAGGCAAAACCTCAGCTTAGTAATTCATAAGTGGTTTAAGCAACTGTGATTCTTGAAAAAAATGTAATCACCTGTCTTAAATGATGTCTTATAATTCATTCTCTCAGTTAATATGGATTTGTTAGGGATTCTTATGATTCCAAATTGCTTATCACCTTTCTTACGGTGAAAATAATTAACAAGTATTTTAGAGCTTTCAACTCCAGTAGTATTTAAGTGTGGAATACTTTAAGACATTTTGTTTTGTTTTTGTTTTTGTTTTCTGGAAATCCTGGATGTGGACAAGTAGAATGCTACTGTACAGTTATTAGAAACAGTTCATGGCCATGTTTACATTATGAAATCATGAATCAGTGTGGTTTCTGTGTGATTGAGACATTCTTACCTGATTATTTTTATCTACAGGGAAATTTTAAGCAGCTACAATTTATGTCCTGATTCAAAATTCTAATATCAGTAAGAGACAAATGGAAGTCATTCTGAGGTGGTATTATCTCCTTACAGGCTCAAAATGTATTCAGTAATGGGGTTAAGATTGAAAACTGCCCCCCCACAAAAGAGAAAATACTAATTTTGAGAGTTTAATGAGACTAAAATTTCTAAAAGGCTGGGTATTTTACTTAATTCAAGTATTTGGATACCTTTTTAAAATATTTTCAGCGCACAAATATTTAGCCACAGTTACAGCCTAAATGCTGTGTGCTTTACAGGGCCAGAAAAACAAATTTAGCTTTGATCAAATATTTCAGCACCAAGATAATTGACTTTCCTCAAAGGTAGAATTAGATAAAAGAATGATAGAGTGCCAACATATCAGGCTATTATCAGATGCTATAATTTATATGGTCCACATTGATTCTGTTCTTTGTAGGAGCTAATGCACATGCTTGTAGATTTAGCAAGAGGATTTTAAAAAGGAAGTATAAAATCCACAAAATATATATCTCCATGAAGTTTTATACCAGCAAATCCATGAGCACTGAAGTGAAGAAAAGGCAACCTATATTTTATATGATATTTAATTTAACTCCTCCATTGCCCTTTAACACATAACACCCAGCCATAAAGTCTAATTTTCTTCTGTTTCAATAATTTTAACATGATATAGAACAAAAAGTTACAACTATTTATATTGCCTTAAGAATAAAAATCAATTTGCCCTAGTCAAAGATAATATAAAACTAATTAATTGAAATACAATTCTTAAAAAACTTTTAGTATCAGTAAATGAGGTTGAAAAAAAAAGTGAAATCCTCTGCTCTCAAAACTGAAATATTAACTAAAACATTTTTAGAACAAATTCTATGTCTAAATCTTTAGTGAAAATCTTGTAACTGATTTAAGATTCAGTAAAGAAGAATGTAATCTAAACAGTCAGGAGTTGATTGTGTATACTAGCAGAGAATAGATTCTCAGGGCACCTGGGTGGCTCAGTCAGTTGAGCGTCCAGCTTCGGCTCAGGTCATGATCTCCTGGTTCCCGAGTTCCAGCCCCGCGTTGGGCTCTGTGCTGACAGCTCAGAGCCTGGACCCTGCTTTGGATTCTGTGACTCCTTTTCTCTCTGTCTCTCTCAAAAATAAATAAACATTAAAAAAAACATTTTAAGAATAGATTCTCTAAAAAAGTGAATAATTAAAAATCTTGCACTTTCGAAAGTCTCTTTCACTTCAGATGTGGAATGAGACCCTATAGGAAGAAGAATTTTATCACATATTATGACCAGCAGGAAATAAAGGAAATGATCAACTTTCCATCCAAAAAGGGGTGGGGAATGGTATCTGAGCAGGAAACAAGTATTGACATGCAAAAAGTTAGGTGATTCTGAGGGTAAATATTTATATAGTACATACTGTTATCCAAAGACTGAGCTGTAAATCACTGGCAAAATGGTAGAACTGTATTTAAAATTCTTTCTTCTCCAGTAAACCGGGGGTGGGGGGCAAAGGCCATGAAAATGGCCCCTACCTTAGTAGTAGCACCATAGATCTGGGAAGAAGCAAAGGGATGAGAGGCTGCAGGAATTCCCATGAGTTCAAGGGAACCAAATTTTCATTAACAATAAAAAAAAATCTGAAAAAAAAAAACAAGGAAACAAGCCAATGTGAGTGAGATTCAGCAGGAAAACAAATAAACTGACTTAGAATATCTACAAGCTGATGTAGAATACAACTGATTTCAGATTAAAATATAAAATAAATGGATTAAGGATATGTTAAAATATGAGAAGAAATACCAAAACTAGTGAAGCAGAAAGCGTCTACAATGAATGACTGAAGATATTTGAAAACAAAATCAAACATAATTTTTGGAATAAATATGATTTTTAGTATGAAATACTAGATGGATGGGTGAAAACTGTGTAAGTTAAGGTAAAAAGAGAACTTTTTAACTAGACCACAAATGATTAATATCCAAAAATGCATTGAGAGTCAAAACAATGTAAAATATAAAAATGAAAACATGCAGAATAAAAAGTCCAGTCACTATCATAAAGTACCAGAAGAACATAGTAAAGAAGCAATATATGAAGAGATGTTGAGTTCATTATCAAAGATAAATGGACATAATAAGATTACAACATACATAAGCAAAATAAATGGGAAAAAAATCATTCCAAAAAATATTCCACTAAAACTGCAAAGCCCCAAAGACAAAGAGAAGATTTAACCTTAAAGCCAAAGAAGATCAATAAATAACAGAAAATCAGATCACCAACAAAGCAATGACAATAAAACTGACAACTGACTTCTTGATAGCAAAAAAGAAACAAGTAGACAATGAAATCCAGTATTTGGAATTTGAGAGAAAGTCACTATTAACCTGGAATTCTGCACCTAGCAAAATTGTGTTTTAAAAATAATGGTTATCATTTTCAGGTAAGTTAAGTAATCATGATACGTATTCAAGCATAACATAGAGGGAAATTCATAGCATTCAGTGTCTATATTAAAAGAGAAGACAGCCTAAAAATGGTAAATTTAAATATCTGGACTGAGATGTGAGGGATAATACAATATAAATGCACAGAAATCAAGTAAAGACATATTAAAGATATGAGCAAAGTGGAATAAAACAAAAAATAAAGATCCATAATGGAATCCACAAAGTTAAAAAGTGATTATTTGAAAGCCCAACAAAATAAGGGAAATAGTAGCAAAATTCATTAAGAATAGAAGAGAAGCATGAATGAATAAATGAGTGAATGAATGAATTATAATAAGAAAGGGCATAACTAGTGGGCAATAAGTAGAAAGACGAGTTACCCCCATGAAAAACTTTTACACTTAAGTTCCAAAAATTAGATCCAATGTGTGAATGTCTAAAAAATTTTACTTATTGGAATTGAATGAAGAAGAAATAAAATGTAAAATTCATATAAGTCCTGAAGAAATAGAAAGTTAGGGGCACATGGATAGCTCAGATGCTTGAGCTTCTGGTCTTGATTTCAGCACAAGTCATGATCTCACAGTTGGTGAGATCGAACCCTGAGGCAGGCTCTGTGCTGATAGCGTGAAGCCTACTTGGGATTCATTCTCTCTCTGTCCCTCTGTCTGTGAGAGTGCAGTGAGAGTGACACTCTGGATCCCGGAACCACTGTAGCTCCAGTGCACATGCGCTCCAGATGGGTTTTGCGACTGTCCCACGGACATGAGCACTCTAGACATTGGCTCCCTGGCCACTCCACAGGGGCCGGTGGTTTAGACACGGGGCCACTGCCACCAAAAGCATGCCAGCGAGCAGGTGCCAGAGGAAGCCACGAATTTCCCCATGGGAGAAAAGAGATTGGAAAGACACCAGGAGTCCTCTGCCACCAACAAACCCAACAGCACTTGGCCACTATGGACACCTGCAGCCTTGGCTGCTGAGGATCCCTGCCATCCTCACTAATGCTAACTGCAGCTCATGGGGCTGCACAGAGGCTAAGACAGCTACATACACCCTGAACCTCCTGCCCCATGCAGCCAGCCCTCACACCCACCCATCCGTACCAGAAGGCTTTTCCTTCCTCAGCATTAGAGGGAGAAGATTTCAGGTTATCTAGTTTATAATATGGCTGCAACTAAAATTGCTTATTCCTTCTTCAATTGCCCCAATGTAGTTTCCACTGCACTGAAACCATATACTGGAACTGTGTGTCATTACACTTGCTGTGTCCTTAAATCTCATCTGATCTGGAATATTCTGTTCTCCTTTACATGAGCAATCATCAGCATTCAAAGGCTTTGGACTTCTTTTTAAAAATTTTTTAAATTCAATTTAGTTACATACAGCGTAGTATTGGTTTCCAGAGTAGGACCCAGTGATTCACCACTTACCTACAATACCCAGTGCTCATCTCAACAACGCCCATCATCCATTTAGCCCATCCCCCCACCCACTTTGCCTCCAGCAATCCTTAGTTTATTCTCTGTATTTAAGAGTGTCTTATGGTTTGGGGCACCTGGATGGCTCAGTTGGTTAAGCATCTGACTTTGGCTCAGGTCATAATCTCATGGCTTGTGAGTTTGAGCCCTGTGTTGGGCTCTGTGCTGACAGCTCAGAACCTGGAGCCTGCTTCGGATTCTGTGTTTCCATCTGTCCCAGACACACGCTCTTTCTCTCTCTCAAAAATAAATAAACATTAAAAACAAGAGTCTGCTATGGTTTGCTTCCCTCTCTGTTTTTATCTTATTTTTCCTTCCCCTCCCACATGTTCATCTATTCTGTTTCTTAACTTCCACATATGAGTGAAATCATATGATATTTGTCTTTCTTTGACTGATTTATTTCGCATAGCATAGTACACTCTGGTTCCATCCATGTTGTTGGAAATGGCAAGACTTCATTCTTTTTTGATGGCTGAGTAATATTCCATTGTGTATATATACACATATATATGTGTGTGTATATATATCATACCACATCTTCTTTATCCATTTATCAATTAGTGGACATTTGGGCTCTTTCCATAACTTGGCTATTGTTGATAGTGCTGCCATAAACACTGGGGTGCATGTGTCCCTTTGAATCTGTATTTTTGTACCCTTTGGATAAATTCCTAGTAGTGCAACCCTAGGTTGAGGGTAGTTCTATTTTTAATTTTTGAGGAACCTCCATACTATTTTCCAGAGTGACCACATCAGTTTGCATTCCAATTAACAGTGCAAAGTGTCCCCTTTTCTCTGCATTCTTGCCAACATCTGTTGTTGCCTGAGTTGTTAATTTTAGCTACTCTGACTGATTTGAGGTGGCATCTCATTGTGATTTTGATTTGTATTTCTCTGTTGATGAGTGATGTTGAGCTTCTTCTCATGTGTCTGTTGGCCCTCTGGATGTTTTCTTTGGAAGGGTGTCTACTCCTGTCTTCTGCCCATTTCTTCACTGAATTATTTGTTTTTTGGGTGTTGAGTTTGGTAAATTCTTTATAGATTTTGGATACTAACCCTTTATCTGATATGTCATTTGCAAATAGCTTCTCCCACTTAATTTGTTGCCTTTTAGTTTTGTTGATTGTTTCCTTTGCTGTGCAGAATCTTTTTATCTTGGTAAGGTCCCAATGGTTCATTTTTTTCTTTTGTTTCCCTTGTCTCCAGAGACATGTCAAGTAAGAAATTGCTGCAGCCAGACTCAAAGAGGTTGTTTCTTGTTTTCTTCTCTAGGATTTTGATCGTTTCCTGTCTCACATCCGTTTTGGTTGTGTGTGTGTGTGTGTGTGTGTGTGTGTGTGTGTGTGTGTTTTACTCTGTTTTTAACTTTTTAAATTTATTTTTGTGTGTGGTGTAAGAAAGTGGTCCAGGTTCATTTTCCCACATGTTGTTGTCCAGTTTTACCAGCACCGTTTGCTGAAGACACGTCTTCTTTTCCTTTGGATATTCTTTCCTGCATTGTTGAAGATTTGTTGGTCATACATTTGTGGGTCCATTTCTGGGTTCTCTATTCTCTTCCAGTGATCTATGTATCTGTTTTTGTGCCTGTATCTTGCTGTCTTGATGATTACAGCTTTGTAATACAGCTTGGAGTCTGGAACTGTGATGCCTCCAGCTTTGGTTTTCTTTTTCAACATTACTTTGGTTATTTGGGGTCTTTTCTGGTTCCATACAATTTTATAGTCGTTTGTTCTAGCTCTGTGAAGAATGCTGGTGTTATCTTGATAGGGATTCATTAAATGTGTATATTTATTTGGGTAGTGTAGACTTTTTCTTTCCCTCCCGAAATACCCCTTTCTTTGCTTTTTTAAAAATACTGTCTTCTATGTTTCTTTCTTTTTCACCAGGACATAACTTTCAGTTTATTTTTGCCAACTTCACTTCTTTTCTCTACATTCTTGCCCAAGTTGATATCAATGACTTTTCACACTTTAATGTCATCCAAATGCAGATAGCTACCAAACTTACATCTTCAACATATTTCTCTTTTCCTGTTTCCTACTACTTACATCTCACCTTACTTGATATATAAATTTCCATTCTAGAACCTGTTTTCATAACTCAATTCAGACTTCGCCTTCCTGGCATGCAATATTCCCATCAACACACATGGTTAAACTAGAAATCTGAAGTTCATCTCCACTGACTCTGAGATCTAAACCTATCATTTAATCTTTTGTAATTTTAGGAAAAGTTTTTGGAACAATGCTATAGCATATTATCTTTAAATGCAGCTTTAGGGGCACCTGGATGGCTCAGTCGGTTGGGCATCAGACTTTGGCTTAGGTCATGATCTCACAGCTCGTGAGTTCGAGCCCCATGTCAGGCTCTGTGCTGACAGCTCCAAACCTGGAGCCTGCTTCAGATTCAGTGCTTCCCTGTCTCTCTGCCCCAGCCCACTCACATCCTGTCTCTGTCTCTCTCAAAAATAAATAAACATTAAAAAAATAAAAATAAAAAATAAAAGCAGCTTTATACATTGATATGCCCAGGGGAAGTCATCACATGGAAAGTTATTATTTGGGGGAATAGATCATAAATAATTTTATTTTATTTTTTAAAAATTTCATATTAGGGGTGCCTGGGTGGATCAGTTGGTTAAGCATTTGACTCTTGGTTTCAGCTCAGGTAATGATCTCACAGTTTCATGGGTTCAAGCCCTGCATTGGGCTCTATGCTGACAGTGGATGCTGCTTAGGACCCTCTGTCTCTTTCTCTCTCTCTCTCTCTGCTCCTCCCCCACTCATGCTGTCTCTGTCTCTCTCAAAATAAATAAGTAAACTTTAAAAAAAATTAAAATTTCATATAAATAATCCAATTATTATCAGAAAAACAGATGATTAAAACAAATTTGAAATTTTTCTTGAAACCAGAAATCCTAGGGATCATTCTTTTTTGATAACTTAACCAATCTCATATATATCCCTTAGCTCAATTGCTTTATTACCTAGACATATCTGGCAAACTGAGGGGAAAAAAAGCATTCCTTTTATCATATGTGTTTGGAGTATTAAGAAAGGTCTAACCCTAATTTTCAAGATTTCAGGGTTAGCAGTATAAATACAAAGGGGTTTCTTTTGAAAGTCAGATTGTGCATATATGTTTTAGCTACATGCATGTGTTTAAACCATTAAGAAAATTATGAAATGGAAAGATTTGAAAGATCGAATGTGTTTTGAACATTGCTCTGTGCTTCAATTATATTCAGTAAGATTTCATTCTCCATCTGATAGTGGTCTTAAATTTATATTTATGAATGTTAGCTTTGAATGACCAAAGTTGATTCTTTACATTGCTTGTAATAGTTTTTTAATGGAAACCATTAGTTTGAATTATGAGCAATCTAGTATATATTTTGGAATGCATTACTTCAAGTAACTGCTAATAATTCTGTGCAAGTTCATTTCATATGTTGAAATATATGGCGGTTATGTTAAAATTAAATGGTACTACAGACCCTCGATAAGTTTATTAATTACCAAGAAACTTGAATACTAAATATGTTATTGATGGAATAATTCACTTAAAGTAGTGACCAGTGTAGAGGAATGGAACACACATAGACATTGGTGAAAAAAAAGATATGAATTTGAAACCCACCACTTACTGTCTGTGTGACCTTAAGCAGGTTGCTTAACCTCTGAGTATATCTATACAATTTGAAAAATAATTCTTACTTCTTAGCATTCTAAGAATCAGAGAAAAATTATGTAAAATTCCTGACTTATAGTAATTTATATTTTTCTGACTACTTTTAACTTATTAACTTAAATGATACCATACATACAATTCTGATATTTTACATCACCTACCATGTACCAGATGAGACTGGTTGGTTAGTCAATCCTCATTGTCTCTGTTGACATTTGCCTCTCTTGGTGGCTTCATGGCACTTGAGATGAAGGCTGTTTTGGGTATTTCAGAGTGGGAAAGGGAGAACTACACATGTAAACACACAGCCCAAAATAGTCAAGAGGAAGCACACGTGTACTCATTTTTGTGATTTTAGAGCAAACATTCCCTCCAACCCTGCTCAAATTTCAAATTTCTTTAGCCCATATTATCAAGATGACAATTCACAAACCTGGTTATCTAGAGTGATTCTATTCACTCAACAGGTAGTAACATGTTGTATTTACTAGAATGTGCTAGGTTGGAGGAAACTATATGCATGTCTATTAGCAAAGCATGAAAATATTTCACTAAAATATGCTCATTTCGCTAAAATATGCTTAACAATTAACAAAGAATAATGGGGTAATAAGAAAAGTGAATGCAATGAACTTATGTCTGGTTGGTATAAATGGCACATCACAGATAGTTCAGAGAAGATCATCACTTCTTCTTATAGTAACTTCAGCCTTGGCTTTGAATCAGAAAAGTATACTAAAATCTCCATACATAAAATCTGAATTGGAGACACATGAAGCAGGATTTTAAATAATTATTGATCAGGGAAATATTCGCCATAGTTATTTCAAGGTACTTTATAGTACTTGAGAATACAGAATGCTCCATTTCATTATGAAAAAAATTCAATCCGATCAATTATATTATACAGATTTCTCATTTGCTGGTAAAACTTTAAGCATAATGGGAAAACTTTAAAACTGGAGCTGGAAGAGGCATTTAAATGTCATATTGGTTATTCCCCTGCTACAAAATTGACTTAATTCAGTTCACATAGATCATTATTGATTCTAGTTCTACAAAATGCGAATGAAAAAATCCTGTCTGGCATAATTTAAAGTCTACAATGCCAATATTTTTTCCTCCCTTATATAACTTCAATTTGTTGAAATGCAAGAATGTCAAATTAAATTACAATCAATATTAGTAAATAAAATTCCTGTATAAAAATGTATTTTCCAAGTATCAACTTAAGACTGTCTAAAACCAAAATATGGATTATATTCATATTGTACCCAAGCAAAGCATGGATAATTTCTTGGAATTCCTTGGGGATTCCCCAAAGTACTGTCTGGAGATTCCCATTATTTATGTTTTAATTTTTTCAGAGCTAATTGCTATTCTACATTTGTTTTGTTTTGTTGTTTATATTTTATACAATATATTTTGCTATATTTATTACTTATATTGGTTTATGGCCATGATTCTAAGCTTCAGTGCATATGCATCAGAGTCACATAGCAAGCCTATTAAGAACATAGCTTTGTTAGCCTCAGACATGCTCACCTACTTACACTTGCTTGTCTCAGATTCTGATTTGGCAGAAGTGCATTAAGGTCTAGGAATATGATTTTGAAAATAAACCTTCTGATGGTTCTGACTGACTGGATTGCACAACTGGAAAGTACAGTCCTATGATTTTCTTTCCCATGCTCTCCTTGTGAGCATTGTGCATGAAGTTTACCCTTGTGCTAATGTGTTAAGTGGTTCATCTTTTTAAGGATTCAAGAGTTTTGATGACAGACATTACCTATTTGATACAATTTTCTGATGAAATCGTATTTATTTGTGACTTCTGAAGGAATGAATCATGTACTAAATTTTCAAGTTCTTCTATAGTTACCACTTGTAGCTGTTTTCTACATCTCCTTTAGTCAGTTTTTACAGATAAATTTTTTATTGTAAAATTTGTTTGTGCTTGTGAGGTGGAAGGGGTTATATCCTGCTAGAATAATTTCAGATTTTATATTTATAAGCCTCTTCTTTCTCCTTCCTCTCTGTTTACTTCGTTCTGTGTCAAGTTTCTTCAGTTTAATGCTTAATTTTTTTCATACTCCTTTTATAGTATGAATAGTATGATTATCTCCTAACCATGGACATGGTATAGCTCTGCTTAGATTTGGGTCTATTTTGATGCCTGCCAATTTTTTTTTTACTTCTTAGATATCATTTTATTAAATTTAATTCTACATTTCATATACATTTTATTGCTGATGTGAATAGGATATTTTTTATTATTTTGTTTTCTAAATGTTTATTTTAGTTACATTGTAAGAATTTTTATTTTGATGAACCAGTGTTTGTGTAAGGATTTTTGTTTTGTACCTGGAAATTTTGCTGAATTCCTATTAATTCTGATGGTCTGACTGTTGCAGGTCTTTGATTTTCTTTTTTTTTTTTTTTTAATTAATTAATTTATTTATTTTTTAATATATGAAATTTACTGTCAAATTGGTTTCCATACAACACCCAGTGCTCATCCCAAAGGTGCCCTCCTCAATACCCATCACCCACCCTCCCCTCCCTCCCACCCCCCATCAACCCTCAGTTTGTTCTCAGTTTTTAACAGTCTCTTATGCTTTGGCTCTCTCCCACTCTAACCTCTTTTTTTTTTTTTTTCCTTCCCCTCCCCCATGGGTTTCTGTTACGTTTCTCAGGATCCACATAAGAGTGAAACCATATGGTATCTGTCTTTCTCTGTATGGCTTATTTCACTTAGCATCACACTCTCCAGTTCCATCCACGTTGCTACAAAAGGCCATATTTCATTTTTTCTCATTGCCACGTAGTATTCCATTGTATATATAAACCACAATTTCTTTATCCATTCATCAGTTGATGGACATTTAGGCTCTTTCCATAATTTGGCTATTGTTGAGAGTGCTGCTATAAACATTGGGGTACAAGTGCCCCTATGCATCAGTACTCCTGTATCCCTTGGATAAATTCCTAGCAGTGCTATTGCTGGGTCATAGGGTAGGTCTATTTTTAATTTTCTGAGGAACCTCCACACTGCTTTCCAGAGCGGCTGCACCAATTTGCATTCCCACCAACAGTGCAAGAGGGTTCCCGTCTCTCCACATCCTCTCCAGCATCTATAGTCTCCTGATTTCTTCATTTTGGCCACTCTGACTGGCGTGAGGTGGTATCTGAGTGTGGTTTTGATTTGTATTTCCCTGATAAGGAGCGACGTTGAACATCTTTTCATGTGCCTGTTGGCCATCCGGATGTCTTCTTTAGAGAAGTGTCTCTTCATGTTTTCTGCCCATTTCTTCACTGGGTTATTTGTTTTTCGGGTGTGGAGTTTGATGAGCTCTTTATAGATTTTGGATACTAGCCCTTTGTCCGATGTGTCATTTGCAAATATCTTTTCCCATTCCGTGGGTTGCCTTTTAGTTTTGTTGGTTGTTTCCTTTGCTGTGCAGAAGCTTTTTATCTTCATAAGGTCCCAGTAATTCACTTTTGCTTTTAATTCCCTTGCCTTTGGGGATGTGCCGAGTAAGAGATTGCTACGGCTGAGGTCAGAGAGGTCTTTTCCTGCTTTCTCCTCTAAGGTTTTGATGGTTTCCTGTCTCACATTCAGGTCCTTTATCCATTTTGAGTTTATTTTTGTGAATGGTGTGAGAAAGTGGTCTAGTTTCAACCTTCTGCATGTTGCTGTCCAGTTCTCCCAGCACCATTTGTTAAAGAGACTGTCTTTTTTCCATTGGATGTTCTTTCCTGCTTTGTCAAAAATGAGTTGGCCATACGTTTGTGGGTCTAGTTCTGGGGTTTCTATTCGATTCCATTGGTCTATGTGTCTGTTTTTATGCCAATACCATGCTGTCTTGATGATGACAGCTTTGTAGTAGAGGCTAAAGTCTGGGATTGTGATGCCTCCTGCTTTGGTCTTCTTCTTCAAAATTACTTTGGCTATTCGGGGCCTTTTGTGGTTCCATATGAATTTTAGGATTGCTTGTTCTAGTTTCGAGAAGAATGCTGGTGCAATTTTGATTGGGATTGCATTGAATGTGTAGATAGCTTTGGGTAGTATTGACATTTTGACAATATTTATTCTTCCAATCCATGAGCAGGGAATGTCTTTCCATTTCTTTATATCTTCTTCAATTACCTGCATAAGCTTTCTATAGTTTTCAGCATACAGATCTTTTACATCTTTGGTTAGATTTATCCTAGGTATTTTATGCTTCTTGGTGCAATTGTGAATGGGATCAGTTTCTTTATTTGTCTTTCTGTTGCTTCACTGTTAGTGTATAAGAATGCAACTGATTTCTGTACATTGATTTTGTATGCTGCAACTTTGCTGAATTCATGTATCAGTTCTAGCAGACTTTTGGTGGAGTCTATCGGATTTTACATGTATAATATCATGTCATCTGCAAAAAGCGAAAGCTTGACTTCATCTTTGCCAATTTTGATACCTTTGATTTCCTTTTGTTGTCTGATTGCTGATGCTAGAACTTCCAGCACTATATTAAACAACAGCGGTGAGAGTGGGCATCCCTGTCGTGTTCCTGATCTCAGGGAAAAAGCTCTCAGTTTTTCCCCATTGAGGATGATGTTAGCTGTGGGCTTTTCATAAATGGCTTTTATGATCTTTAAGTATGTTCCTTCTATCCCGACTTTCTCAAGAGTTTTTATTAAGAAAGGGTGCTGGATTTTGTCAAAGGCCTTTTCTGCATCGATTGACAGGATCATATGGTTCTTCTCTTTTTTTTTGTTAATGTGATGTATCACGTTGATCGATTTGCGAATGTTGAACCAGCCCTGCATCCCAGGAATGAATCCCACTTGATCATGGTGAATAATTCTTTTTATATGCTGTTGAATTCGATTTGCTAGTATCTTATTGAGAATTTTTGCATCCATATTCATCAGGGATATTGGCCTGTAGTTCTCTTTTTTTACTGGGTCTCTGTCTGGTTTAGGAATCACAGTAATACTGGCTTCATAGAATGAGTCTGGAAGTTTTCCTTCCCTCTCTATTTCTTGGAATAGCTTGAGAAGGATAGGTATTATCTCTGCTTTAAACGTCTGGTAGAACTCCCCTGGGAAGCCATCTGGTCCTGGACTCTTATTTGTTGGGAGATTTTTGATAACCGATTCAATTTCTTCACTGGTTATGGGTCTGTTCAAGCTATCTATTTCCTCCTGATTGAGTTTTTGAAGAGTGTGGGTGTTTAGGAATTTGTCCATTTCTTCAAGGTTGTCCAATTTGTTGGCATATAATTTTTCATAGTATTCCCTGATAATTGTTTGTATCTCTGAGGGATTGGTTGTAATTTCCATTTTCATTCATGATTTTATCTATTTGGGTCATCTCCCTTTTCTTTTTGAGAAGCCTGGCTAGAGGTTTGTCAATTTTGTTTATTTTTTCAAAAAACCAACTCTTGGTTTCGTTGATCTGCTCTACCGTTTTTTTAGATTCTATATTGTTTATTTCTGCTCTGATCTTTATGATTTCTCTTCTTCTGCTGGGTTTAGGCTGCCTTTGCTGTTCTGCTTCTATTTCCTTTAGGTGTGCTGTTAGATTTTGTATTTGGGATTTTTCTTGTTTCTTGAGATAGGCCTGGATTGCAATGTATTTTCCTCTCAGGACTGCCTTCGCTGCGTCCCAAAGCATTTGGATTGTTGTATTTTCATTTTCGTTTGTTTCCATATATTTTTTAATTTCTTCTCTAATTGCCTGGTTGACCCACTCCTTCGTTAGTAGGGTGTTCTTTAACCTCCATGCTTTTGGAGGTTTTCCAGACTTTTTCCTGTGGTTGATTTCAAGCTTCATAGCATTGTGGTCTGAAAGTATGCATGGTATAATTTCAATTCTTGTAAACTTATGAAGGGCTGTTTTGTGACCCAGTATATGATCTATCTTGGAGAATGTTCCATGTGCACTCGAGAAGAAAGTATATTCTGTTGCTTTGGGATGCAGAGTTCTAAATATATCTGTCAAGTCCATCTGATCCAATGTATCATTCAGGGCCCTTGTTTCTTTATTGACCGTGTGTCTAGATGATCTATCCATTTCTGTAAGTGGGGTGTTAAAGTCCCCTGCAATGACCACATTCTTATCAATAAGGTTGCTTATGTTTATGAGTAACTGTTTTATATATCTGGGGGCTCCGGTATTCGGCGCATAGACATTTATAATTGTTAGCTCTTCCTGATGGATAGACCCTGTAATTATTATATAATGCCCTTCTTCATCTCTTGTTACAGCCTTTAATTTAAAGTCTAGTTTGTCTGATATAAGTATGGCTACTCCAGCTTTCTTTTGGCTTCCAGTAGCATGATAAATAGTTCTCCATCCCCTCACTCTCAATCTAAAGGTGTCCTCAGATTGGGGCGCCTGGGTGGCGCAGTCGGTTAAGCGTCCGACTTCAGCCAGGTCACGATCTCGCGGTCCGTGAGTTCGAGCCCCGTGTCAGGCTCTGGGCCGATGGCTCAGAGCCTGGAGCCTGTTTCCGATTCTGTGTCTCCCTCTCTCTCTGCCCCTCTTTCATGCTCTGTCTCTCTCTGTCCCAAAAATAAAATAAAAAAAAAAAAAAATGTTGAAAAAAAAAAAAAAAAAAAAAAAAAAAAAAAAAAAAAAAAAAAGGTGTCCTCAGATCTCAAATGAGTCTCTTGTAGACAGCAAATAGATGGGTCTTGTTTTTTTATCCATTCTGATACCCTATGTCTTTTGGTTGGCGCATTTAATCCATTTACATTCAGTGTTATTATAGAAAGATACGGGTTTAGAGTCATTGTGATGTCTGTATGTTTTATGCTTGTAGTGATGTCTCTGGTACTTTGTCTCACAGGATCCCCCTTAGGATCTCTTGTAGGGCTGGTTTCGTGGTGACAAATTCCTTCAGTTTTTGTTTGTTTGGGAAGACCTTTATCTCTCCTTCTATTCTAAATGACAGACTTGCTGGATAAAGGATTCTCGGCTGCATATTTTTTCTGTTTAGCACACTGAAGATATCGTGCCAAGCCTTTCTGGCCTGCCAAGTTTCAAAGGAGAGATCAGTCACGAGTCTTATAGGTCTCCCTTTATATGTGAGGGCACGTTTATCCCTTGCTGCTTTCAGAATTTTCTCTTTATCCTTGTATTTTGCCAGTTTCACTATGATATGTCGTGCAGAAGATCGATTCAAGTTACGTCTGAAAGGAGTTCTCTGTGCCTCTTGGATTTCAATGCGGTTTTCCTTCCCCAGTTCAGGGAAGTTCTCAGCTATAATTTCTTCAAGTACCCCTTCAGCACCTTTCCCTCTCTCTTCCTCCTCTGGGATACCAATTATGCGTATATTATTTCTTTTTAGTGTATCACTTAGTTCTCTAATTTTCCCCTCATACTCCTGGGTTTTTTATCTCTCTTTCTTTCAGCTTCCTCTTTCTCCATAACTTTATCTTCTAGTTCACCTATTCTCTCCTCTGCCTCTTCAATCCGAGCCGTCGTGGTTTCCATTTTGTTTTGCATTTCGTTTAAAGCGTTTTTCAGCTCCTCGTGACTGTTCCTTAGTCCCTTGATCTCTGTAGCAAGAGATTCTCTGCTGTCCTGTATACTGTTTTCAAGCCCAGCGATTAATTTTATGACTATTATTCTAAATTCACTTTCTGTTATATTATTTAAATCCTTTTTGATCAGTTCATTAGCTGTTGTTACTTCCTGGAGATTCTTCTGAGGGGAATTCTTCCGTTTGGTCATTTTGGATAGTCCCTGGAGCGGTGAGGACCTGCAGGGCACTTCCCCCGTGCTGTGGTGTATAACTGGAGTTGGTGGGCGGGGCCGCAGTCCGACCTAATGTCTGCCCCCAGCCCACCGCTGGGGCCACAGTCAGACTGGTGTGTGCCTTCTCTTCCCCTCTCCTAGGGGCGGGATTCACTGTGGGGTGGTGTGGCCCGTCTGGTCTACTTGCACACTGCCAGGCTTGTGGTGCTGGGGAGCTGGCGTATTAGCTGGGGTGGGTAGGCAAAGTGCACGGGGGCGGGAGGGGCAGGCTTAGCTCGCTTCTCCTTAGGTGATCCACTTCAGGAGGGGCCCTGTGGCAGCGGGAGGGAGTCAGATCCGCTGCCGGAGGTTTGGCTCCGCAGAAGCACAGAGTTGGGTGTTTGCGCGGAGCGAGCAAGTTCCCTGGCAGGAACTGGTTCTCTTTGGGATTTTGGCTGGGGGATGGGCGGGGGAGATGGCGCTGGCGAGCGCCTTTGTTCCCCGCCAAGCTGAGCTCTGCCGTCCGGGGGCTCAGCAGCTCTCCCTCCCTTTGTCCTCCAGCCTTCCCGCTTTCTGAGCAGAGCTGTTAACTTATGACCTCCCAGACGCTAAGTCGCGCTTGCTGTCAGAACACAGTCCGTCCGGCCCCTCCGCTTTTGCCAGCCTGACTCGGGGGCTCTGCTTGGCCGGCGAGCCGCCCCTCCGCCCCGGCTCCCTCCCGCCAGTCCGTGGAGCGCGCACCGCCTCGCCGCCCTTCCTACCCTCTTCCGTGGGCCTCTCGTCTGCACTTGGCTCCGGAGACTCCGTTCTGCTAATCCTCTGGCGGTTTTCTGGGTTCTTTAGGCAGGTGTAGGTGGAATCTAAGTGATCAGCAGGACGCGCGGTGAGCCCAGCGTCCTCCTACGCCGCCATCTTCCCCCAGTCTCTTAATTTTCCAATTTAAAGTAAATGTACCTGCACCGACGCAGCGGTGAGATACCGGGAAGAAAAAGCAAGTTTCAAAAGGACCTGGTCTTTGATTTTCTATGTAAGTAACATTATATATATATATATATATATATATACACACATATATATGTATATATATATGTAGTTTCATTTTTCCTTTTCAATTTTTAGTTTTCTTCACATTTTCTTTTTTCTTTCTTTTTAATTTTTTTTTAACCTTAGCTACTAGATCCTTTAATACAATGTGAACAACAGTAATGGAAAACAGCACCCTTATCATGTAGTGACCTTAACTAACTTCAAAAATCTCATGTTTAATATATTTGTTGTAGTATTTTTTATAAGAAATAAATTGGGCTATTTCTCTGAAATACTGGTATAAATATGGATGGTCTGTTCTATGAAATTTGAATATGTTCGATTTAAGCTGCCTATGAAATCAGCTGGACCAAAAGATCACTCAGGTCATGGAACTTGATTACCAATTCAATACATTGTATCTCTTCACCTCCTATTTTTCTGAGTAATTTCGCATTAAATATACCTCTTTTAAAGATCATCTATCAAGGGAGTGCCTGGGTGGCTCAGTCTGTTAAGCATCTGACTGTGACTCAGGTCATGATCTCACCATTGCTGAGTTGGAGCCACGCATCAGGCTCTGTGCTGACAGCTCGGAGCCTGGAGCCTGCTTCAGAGTCTGTGTCTTCCCCTCTCTCTTCCCCTCCCATGCTCATGCTCTAACTCTCTCTGTCTCTCAATAATAAATAAACATTAAAAAAGGAAAATAAAAAAAATTTTTTAAAAAAGCATCCGACTTCAGCACAGGTCATGATCTCACAGCTCATGGGTTCAAGCCCTGCATCAGGCTCTGTGCTGACAGCTCAGAGCCTGGAGTCTGTTTAAGATTCTGTGTCTCCCTCTCTCTCTGCTCCTACCCCGCTCACGTTCTATCTCTCTCTCTCTCTTAAAAATAAATAAGCATTAAATTTTTTTAAAAAAGATCATCTATATAGGCTTTTGTTTTGCTCTAGTAGGATAGGTACTTAATAAGGATAAATGTATTTTCCTGGCTCTGTTTTTAGTCTTCCCTTAGTCTTCTCTGTTGAAATGATATAATTTTTTAAAAATTCATTTTCATTAAGATAAATTAGAAGCAAAATATTCAGATTCTCTCTTTCAGAAGATGTCCTTTACAATTTAATACACATATTTATCATTATTTTTTTTAGAAATGTTTAAAAGTTTCAGCATTTCTATCTCTCATTCAACCACATGAAGGACTTTTAACAAATTTTGACAATTCATTCACTATTTTCCAATCAAGTTTTATTTTATTTATTTTTTCACTGTTTACTTATTAGGGTCTTTCATTCTTTCTTGGAACCTATGCATTCCCTTAGTTTATATTTTCCTCTCTAGGTGTAATTGTTTAGAATTCATTTGGTGAGATTTGTTGAATATTTTCCTAATGTTTATATGAACACATCAGGAAGGTTTTTGTATTACCTTATGAATTATAGTTGCCTGATAGCTATGTGAAAGACTGTCAGTGATGCCCAAACAACACAACCAACTTCATTTTGTCCACAGCAAGAGTTGATAATCCAGGCCCAAGATGATCAGATGTCTGCTCAATTTTGCATCCCATCGTGACAGATGATCTGGAGAGTTCCATAGTAGAAAAAGCAGAGAGACCATTTGTTGCCTAAGACTGGTGAATTCTGTCAAAAGCTATTAGGACCCCAGTATCAATCAAGTTCAGAGGCAAGACTGGCAAATGCCAGGCAGAGGCATTTGAAGAGGCAGGGAAGCTACACCACCAGCTCTCAGAAACAGATCCACGCCAAAGACCACTTATGGAAACAACAGCAGACCAGGGCTGTTGTTCAACAGTGGTGACATGCTTCTGGCCTAAACCTCCAGAAGGTCTAGGACTCCACAAAAGATGATCACTTGAGGGCCCAACTATGGGGATCAAGGAATCTAGACAAACTAACTAGGTCCCGACAGAAGTTTTGAGGCTAAAGACAAAAACTTAGCTTTAGAAGTTTGTCAGAGGCCATTTCTAATTAGTTAATTAATTAATTTATTTTTAATGTTTATTTACTTTTAAGAGAGAGAGAGAGAGAGAGCACGAGCATGAGTGGGGGAGGGGCAGAGAGAGGGAGACACAATCCAAAGTAGGCTCCAGGCTCTGAGCTGTCGGCAACAGAGCCTGATGCAGGGTTCGAACTCATGAACTATGAGATCATGAACTGAGCCAAAGTCAGGTGCTTAACAGACTGAGCCACCCAGGCACCCCATCGCTTCTAGTTTAAATGTTCACTTGTGTAACACCAAGGTGTCCATTTTGTGGTGCAACAACTTTGTAATTGCAGGATAACCTGTCAGATTAAATTTGCACTTTCTAGGCTGTTGATGTTCATCGAATGCACTGTGCTTAAATGGTAGCACTCTCCAGGGGTGCCTGGGTGTCTCAGTTGGTTAAGCATCTGAATTTGGCTCAGGTCATGATCTCACAGTTCGTGGGATTGAGCCTCACATCAGGCTCTGTGCTGACAGCTTAGAGCCTGGAGCCTGCTTGGGATTGTCTCTCCCTCTCTCTCTGTCCTGCATGCTCTCTCTCTCTCTCAAAATAAATAAACATTTAAAAAAATTTTAGCACTTTTCTAAATATCTAGACAAAATATGAACAATTTGTTTCCAAAGGGAAGGCCACAGTTTAAGGAAATTTTATTCCAAAGTTGAATTTCTCTGCATTCACAAAAAAAGAGATCTAAAAGTGCTTGACCATGTTTTACATGTTAAGCAGTGTTATAAGGTGCTTTAAATAGCTGGTTTTATTAACTTTTCCACCCTAATCTATGAAAAGATATGCTCACTGCTAGTCTATACGTTTGGAACCAAGACTGAAAATGATCACATAATTTTCCCAAGGCTACACAGCTCATGTCTAATCAACTCTGAAACTCCTGCTGCCTCTATTTCATCAAGATGTCCTCTATAATCAAAACATGTTGGGGCGCCTGGGTGGCGCAGTCGGTTAAGCGTCCGACTTCAGCCAGGTCACGATCTCGCGGTCCGTGAGTTCGAGCCCCGCGTCAGGCTCTGGGCTGATGGCTCGGAGCCTGGAGCCTGTTTCCGATTCTGTGTCTCCCTCTCTCTCTGCCCCTCCCCCGTTCATGCTCTGTCTCTCTCTGTCCCAAAAATAAATTAAAAACGTTGAAAAAAAAAAAAAACATGTTGACATGTCTAGGCCTTGAAGTGAAGTCCTTCATCTGAAGAACTTTATATGCCTTAAACATGAAAACAATTATATAGACCAGAAGTAGCCTTAACATTGCACTCTTATGTTAAATAAGGTAATGTATGCTGTATGGAAAAGTTACTATCCACTATATATCAAAATTTATATGCTATCTTGTATTTTGTTAAGCAGACAGTTGATGATAATATCCTTTTACCTAAAACTAAACCAGTCCTCCATGCTTTTAGTATGAATTTGGTTTAAATCTGACATGTTGATGGTTAGATGTCAAGATGCTAATATTGACTTTTATTTTTTTAATCACTTGTCTAGCAGTTAAGGCAAACTAAGTAACTCCACAGATTTCTACACAGAATATTGATAAAAAATTCATGTGACTTCACAGCTGAGGATATTTATGGCTTTCCCTCCAATTAAATAGGGAGAAGGTAATATATTCTAAAGTATTTGACTGCAACATTGCTCCCAGGTTTTAAAGCATAGCAAAAAAAAGTGATTTAGTATAAAAAGACATTACTTTGCATTAGTATTCTTTTAAACTTCAAAGACACAAGAAGTTCTATCAAAAAAAAGCACAAGATTTAGGTTTTAAAAATTCTTTTTAATCTTCTCCATAGTTCTATTAATCAATAGCTGTAAACTTAGCACAGTGCAGGACAAGTCAGCAGTTAAAAAGAAACATGAGAATTAATAATATTGATGGTCTCTGGAATGATTTGGGTCCGTATCTCCAACAAGATACAAAATCAGTGCAATTTGTAGTCAATGGACGAATACACTTTTTTCAGTTCACTGATATTTTTTAAAAGCACTGCTTACAGAATTCTCTCCAGAAAACCATTCTATGTTGTTTTCACATTTTCTTCAAAATTTAGTAAAATTTTAATGGAATTCTCTTGTATGCTGATTGTGGAAAAAATGTATTTGGAGGCTAAAGCATTTCTTGTTTCTCAAAGCATAAAAACCTAAGCATTCACTCAAAAATGTTTAAGTCATTCGACAATATCATTGCACACTGAGTGCCACAAATTCAATGGCATTTATTGCATGAGGAGAAAGGGTTACAAAGATCAATAAAATTACATCAATTACCTCAGGGAACAAATTCCATTATTTTAATTCATCATAAATAAATTACTATATTTAAATCATTCTAAGAGCCCATCAACTGTAAAGTGATGTCTCTTGCAGGATGTTAAAATATAAAAACTGTGTACCTTGGAATTAATGAAATACGACATAATGCAGAGTCTGAAACCAAAACTCACTTAATTGTTTTGCATTCTCTCATTTCATTTAGCATCAAACTGTAACACTTTTCATAGGCCACTAAATAATTTGAAAATAATTTTTGAATGTTTATTTATTTTTGAGAGAGAGACAGAGCATAGTGGGGAGGGTCAGAGAGAGGGAGAGACAGAATCTGAAGCAGGCTCCAGGCTCTGAGCTTTCAGCACAGACCCCTACATGGATCTTGAACCCATGGACCACAAAATCATGATCTGAGCCAAAGTCGGATGCTTAACTGACTGAGCCACTCAGGCGCTCCAATAATTTTTGAAAACATAATTTTAATGACTTCATATTAGCCTACTATATGAGTGAGCCATTGCTTATTAATAAGATCTCTAGTTACTATTTTTATTCTTTTCTACATACTAAATGTTTCCATCTTGAATATCATACTTACCATTGAATATTTCCTTTGGATAAACTTTTTTTGTTGTTTATTAATCTGAGATCAATAATTATGATGCTATTGTAATACACGATACTCTGAACTGACACTCATATATTTTTACTCTGAAACATTTTTGTTTGCATAAAATACTTTTTTTGCAAATAAATAAATAAATCATATTTATGATTGTTTTTCTTTAGGAAGGGTATTAGATAAGGCACTTTCTGAGCCTGCCATGTCAGAAATATTTTGTCTGCTGTGACTGGGTCACTTTTATTTTTCTTCTGTAAATGTTATTCAATTTTCTTCCGACATTTTAGTGCCACTGAGATTTCTGAGGCCAGCCTCATTTTTGTATATTTCATTCACCCAATGAATATCTACTGAGCATTCACAGGGGTCTAGGTGCTGGTAAACAGTTACCAAGATGGCAGGGTTGTTACCCTTATGGACTTTTTTGTCACATAGAATCTGTCTTTTTCAGACAGCAACTTCTTTTCACCCTACATATTTAGAGAAATAGTATTTCCTTGTCTCTTAATTAAATTTTATGTTAAATTTTGGGATGGCAAACAGATTTCATCCAATTTTCCAAATCTGATGGATTGTTAACAGTGACCTCTAGGGATGTGTTGAAAAATTAGGAGATTGATTTTGAATTCACTGGGAAGAGTTTCATAATCATCAGTCATTGTGATAGGTCCCCTGGCTGCTGAGTATGTTCCAGTCCAAGTCAAGCAAAGATCTCTTCAATATTTTTCCTGAATCTTGGTGATCCATTTCAATTTGCAGCTGTTTCCCCCTACCCCCCTGCACAAGTCATTTTTTTAGTATTTCTTCCATTACTGATTCTTTACCATCTGTGTTCTTAACTTTGGGAATACAAATTTTATACATAACAGATACCTGTGATCTGCATACATTGTAGTTCACCTTTGCTTATTTTTATCTCCATCTCCTCCTTTTGGGAAATATTTCAGAAATGACTTGTGTATGCAGTAATCTTTCTTCTTTTTCATTGTAGCCACCCACTACAATGACTTTTATTATTCACTAATGAAATATTCACTTTGTGTATCAGTCAAAGTTGGCAGAAAATGTACGAAATACTCAAATTTGGTATGTTTAGGAAAGGTTTGAAATAGGTGCTAATTATACATGTGTGGTCTGGTATAAGAAAACCACAAGGTAGAGTTGATTACTCTGGCACTAATAATAGCTATGTGCTCTTTCCTCGCCACCTCCAACTCTCTTATGCCTGAGGTGAAACAGCAGTTACCAAAACCTGGAGCTGGAGACAGGTGGAATGGGCCACCTGCTATTAGCTAATGGTTAAGAACAGATGAAACCCTACAGCAGCCCCATAGGGAGAGAACCAAAGAATAATTCGTAGCAAGGTGTTTTAGGATAAAAAATGCAATCCTCTCTATTTACCAGGAATATACAAAAAAAAAATGAAAAAAAAATCCAACAGTGTGAAATGACTTTACATTGATGCATGATCTATAATAACATTATATGGCAGAACTGAGACCAAACATATTAACCATAATACTAAACTTAACTCAGTAAGAAAAGATTTGTTTGATTGGAGTACGCAAATCCAAACCCAATTCTTTGCTGTGTGCATGAGACACATCTGAAAATGAAGTGGCTAATATAAATGGATGGGGAAATAAACAAGGAAAATACAATAAAAACAAAGTGGGGGGCGGGGGGAGGGACGCTTCTGATATCAACCAAGACTCCATCCAAAAAGCAGTAAGTGATACAAAGAATGGAGGATTGACAGCTTTGGCAAATGAAAGTCCTGAAATCTCCGTTAACTTTGAATTTCAGATGAACGGTGAATATTTTAATATACAGAAATCCCATGCACATTTGCAGCACTATTTAAAATCATTTGTTGTGTACATGAAATCTAAATTTAATGGAGTGGAGATTCATGTATTTTTCTAAGAACCTCACTCTTTCCCCCACTACATAATGTTCACCTGAGCAAGCACAAGCCAGGGGATGTAATCATAAACAATTTCATTTTTGTCTCTCACTGCCTCTTTAACTCTGCTGTGTTCCCAGCAGGTGTTACTCCTTCCGCCTAGAGTTTCTAACTCCTCCAAGGGATGCAGCTTGGGAAGGAAGAACAGCTAAGGAGAGAAGAAAGTTCCAACTTGGCTGAGAGTGTTGTGGTTATTATTATACAGACCCTGTTGGAATATGTTCAGAACTGACTAAATTTCATTCATTGTTTCTGGGGAGATCCTCTTGCCATCTCTGGGGACATCGTCTTTACAGTCTCTTTGATGTGAGTGAATGCATCTCATTTCTGGCCGGAAGTTACTCCTTCCTTGGCTTGTAGGAATACAGCACTACCTTCCGTTTATCTCTACTGATTTAGCCTTGCCCCTCCAGGTAGTCTTTTGGATAGAATCCAAAACAACTTGTGTGTGTGTTTGACATCTGTATCACAGGAGGCACTCAGACATTCTTGGAAGCTAACCACTTGCAGCCACCTCTTCTTTGCTCAGCCATCAAAATAGCCAGACAGCTCGTTTCTAGCCTTTTGGATTTTCTAGGGTGAAACAGTCATTATTTTGCTCTGTCACTTATGTCGCAGAGAAGACATACTATGCCATAAAGCCTCTAGCTAATTCACTCTAATACTTTTTCTGTATTTTGCCTGTTGAAAATGTATTTAAAACATATATCATATTTTAAAAACCCACACAAAAAATTTAAAAGAAAAAATATATATTTTAATAAGTTAGGAGTTACAAAATGGTATAACTCAAACTACAAGCTTTGAAGGAGTATAATTAATACCTTACAATATGGTTGCATAATTTGACTCAACATTTCCAATCTTTCAAATGAAAAGCTTCCAAAAGATCAAAGCACCCACTACAAAGTCTCAGCTTTTCTCAAGGTTTTTATTGGAGGTAAAAATGAGAGAAAATGGAATCATGTGTTATTTTACAAATGCCATTTGATTATGAAAAATAATGTGTTTATAATAGCAACATGGATATATGGAAAAAAAATCAGGGAAACAAAAACACATATAATTGCCCTTCCTAGAAATAACCATAATTATCATTTTAGCTTATGCCTTTTTATCATTTCTCTAGGTATACTTGTGCATAGATTTTTAAAATAAAAATTTTAATATTTATTTATTTTTGAGAAAGAGACCAAGAGAGAGAATGAGAGAGAGAGAGAGAGAGAGAGAGAGAGGTCACTAGCAGAAGAGGGGCAGAGAGAGAGAGGAAGACACAGAATCTGAAGTAGACTCCAGGCTCTGAGCTGTCAGCACAGAGCCCAACAGGGGGCTTGAACTCACAAAACCATGAGATCATGACCTGAGCCAAAGTCAGACACTCAACCTACTGAGCCACCCAGACGTCCTGTGCATACATTTTTATACAATGACATACATACTGTATAAGTATTGCAACCAATATGTTTTCACTTAATCATATAGTGTAAACATTTCTCATTCCATTAAGTGTTCCTTCTCATCAAATTAACATTTCTCTAGATGGTAACCTATAATCTATCTGTTCATTCTCCCGTTTTAGGCATATCAGAAATCCTGTGATGAATATCTTTGTAAAATTATAAAGTTCATCTAATTTCCTTAAGATAAATTCATAAGAGCTAGTACCTGGGTCCAATAGTTTAAAAGTTTTGAAACCTCTTACCCATATTGCCAGATGGTTGTCCATAGGATCATGTTCAATTGCACTACCCACTAGCAATGTATGAGAGTGTACTTTTTGTTACACCACCACTGATGCTTGGTATGACCATAAAATAATAATAATAAGCACTATTAGTTTGATTTTTGTTCTGATAACTTTATACCAATATTTTAAAAACTGTTCAATAGCATAAAGCATCTACAAAATGTAAATAGTGTTTACTCAAGAAGTTTTGGAAGTGCCCAGGAAACAAAATATTTCTTTACTACGAGATTTCTCAGAGCCTTTAGCATGCTTAACATACTAAAATATATTATGAATCTATAAGTATCAGACTGGATTCTCAATTTGCTTTCTTCTACTGGGAATGTTTTCTATAACAAGGATTTTTTTTTTTTTTAAACAGAAGAGCCCAAATTCAAGTGGAAAAACTATCTTTGGGGCTGAAATTTACTTGTTATGGGACTAGTTATTGTTCAAGCTGTTTTCCTATAACTTTATTCCCTTTTTCTATGTAATTGCTCATGCTTAGGACAACTAGACATAAATCTGGGGAGCATAAAACAAATAAAAAGCTAAGTTTTGCTAATTTTTATGTCAATTATTTGTAGATAAATAAAATACTTTTCCATAATTTTGTTTTTTGACTAATTTATTTATTTTGTTTGTTTGTTTCAGTAAAAAGCTAAAATATTTCTTGAGAATATTCCTAGAAACTTTATTGTTAGGTAATTGTAACTCAAACTTTAAGGAAAACGTTAAGTTTTATTTTCTGAAAATACTTTTACCTATCTTTCCAACCTGCAGTTTTTCGTCACTGATATAGCTAAAGTAACTGGGTATTATCCAAAGGGGAATATGATATTATATAAAAGATTCCTAGAGAAAATTGACCAATCATCAAGGCATTGTCAGAATTGTCAATCGTGTTATAAAATAAAGATAGTCATTTAATGGCATTTGTGTTTGGAATTCTATTTAAAGTTGCATGTTGTAGAAAGTGTGCAAAATGGAACGGCGCAATTTAAAAAAGTTGTAAAGTGCTATCATTTTGATAAAATATTGGATTTGTAAGTGTTCGACCAAACTACACATGAAATCCAAACACAGTGTCTTAAAATAATTAGTGATATTTCATCATACTCCATCAAGATATATGACAGGTAAGACGGATATCATGAAGGTTGTATACAAAAAGACTTAATAGTCTCCTTTTTTTTTTCTTTTAATGCTGAAAGCATAGATCAGGTTTCACTGATACTGACAAATCACGCCAACTCTAATAGCAACAGTGAGGGAAGCTTTTTTGGAAGATAAAATAAATTGGGAGAAGTCTGTTAATTTTTCACCAACTTATTAATTAGTTTTAGTTAATTTTATGGAAAGAAATTTTTTTATATATATTTTTTAATGTTTATTCCTTTTTTGAGAGACAGAGCATGAGTGCGGGAGGGGCAGAGAGAGAGAGGGAGACCTAGAATCCGAAGCAGGCGCCAGGCTCTGAACTGACAGCACAGAGCCCAACGTGGGGCTCGAACTCCTGGACCTGAGATCATGACTTAAGTCAGAGGCTTAACTGACTGAGCCACCCAGGCGCCCTAAGAAACCTTTTTTTTTTTTAAAAGACCACTGCAAGTTACTACATATCTCTGAACTTTAATAAAAATCAGGTTGTGTTTAAGAAACATTTACAACTCAGTTGCTTGGGTCAGTGCCCAATATCCCCCATTTTGCGATTTGTTTTCAATATGCCTTATGTCTTGTTTTGTTCCTCTAATCTTCTATTACTACCACCTTTTATGTTATATGTATATTTTTTTTCTAGTATACTGTTTTACTTTGTTGTTTCTTTTACTATATTTTGTAAATTGTTCTCACTTGTTGCCCTGGGAGTTGCAATTAGCATATTAATTTATAATTTGGTTTAGATAAATATCAACTTAATTTCAATAACATACAGAATCTTTGCTCCTATATAACCCCATTCTCTCCTTCTTTCCATGTGCTGTAATCATCACATAAATTACATCTTTGTATCTCCACAGTTTTATAATTATTGCTTTATGCTGTTACCTTTTAAATTAGATGGGGGAAAAAAGTATTACAAACAAAAAACTGCTTGTGTACCGTATTTTATATCTTCCCATGTAATTACCTTTACTGGTGTTCTTTTTTTGTTTTGTTTTGTTTTTCATTTCAGCCTGAAGGACTTTCATTAGTATTTCTTATAAGGCAATTCTGCAAGAAATAAATAGTCTCAGTTTTTGTTTATCTGAGAATATCTTAACTTCTCCTTCACTGTTGAAGAATCATTTTGCTTGATATAGAACGCTTGGTTGACAGTCTTTTTCCTTAGAACACTTTACATATGTCATCTCACTGTGTTCTGACCTCCATGGTAATGACAATAATGCGGCTATTCATCAGCTGTCGAGGTTCCCTTGTTCATAATGAGTCATTTTTCTCTTGCTGTTTTCAAGATTCTTTGGCTTTGGCTTTGGGCAGTTTGACTATGATGTGTCTATATGTGGATTTCTTTGAATTCATCCTACTTAGAGTTTGCTGAGCATCTTGGATGTGAAATGAATGTTCTAATGATTGTTGGTCACACTGTGTTCAAATACTCTCTTTTTTTCCTAGAACTTCCACTGTGTATGTTGGTTTGCTAGATGGAGTCTTTTGGGTCTCAAAGGCTAGATTCATTTGTCTTCACTATTTTTTTTTCTTTTCCTCGACTGAATAATGTCAACTGAACCATTTTCAAATGAATCATTGTCCATGATTCTTCCTTCTTCTACTTCAAATCTGAAGTTGAGTCCCTTTAGTAAAAATTTCAACTGCAGAGTTTCTATTTGTTTCTTCTTTATAATTCCTATCTCTTTATTGACATAGTTGGCAAGACATTATTCTCATGGCTTCTTTGCATGTGGTTTCCTTTAGTGCTTTGACCACATTTAAAATTGTTGATTTAAAGTACTTGTCTATTAAGCCCACTATCAGGATTTCTCTAGGGAGAGATTCTATTAATGTCTCTGTTTTTTTTTTTTTTTATTCCCCTGGTTGTGGGTCGTACTCTTATTTCTTTATTTGCCTCATAATATTTTGTTGAAAATTGGACATTTTAAATATTATTATGTGGCAACTCTGGAAATCAGATTTTCCCCCATTCTTAGGTTTGTTTGTTTCTGTTTGTTGTTGTTGTTGTTTGTGTCTGTTTCATTATTATTGCTAGCTGTTTAGTGTCTTTCCTAGGCTAATTTGGTAAAGTCTGTGTTCTTTGATGTGTGTGGCTACAGAAGTCTGTGTTCCTTTCACTTAGTGGTCAGCCAAAGACTAGTCAACTAATGACCAAACATTTCCTTAAATTCCTTGAACCAATAAGTCTCCCAACCCTTGCTGAGAGGACTGTGTGTGTGTGCGTGTGTGTGTGTGGCAGGGATGGGGAGTGTTGGGATATACCTTTCATCTCTGACAATACTGCCTTCATTTTCAGTTCCTTCTTGCACAGGAATTGTAAATCAACCAGAAGTGAGATATTAGAAACTTCTAATGCTTCTCTTGGGTGTGCACATAGGATTCTGATCTTCTAGGTGACCATGAATATTCTGGAACTTTCCATATCCCTTATGGAATCTTATTGCTTAGTTTTTCCTAGTTTGGGTCAGCTGCATCAGACAGCTGTGATGATAAACAATTCCTATGTTTTGGACAAATGCCCTAAGGATAGAGTTGTTTGTATAGAAGAGACTGTGTCAGGTTAAAGAAAAACAAGCCCTGAGATGGAGCTTTTCAGGGAGCTTCCTGCCTGGTCAGTAATCTGAAGTGACAATTATCTGGGGATGAGGCTTTTGTTCTGTCCTGTGTTGTCCTCTGCAGTGGCTGCACGCCTTCCGATTTTCACAGATATTACCATTGTGACATTGTCATTTTTCATAGCGACTGCCGATCTTGGAGAGGATAATGGAGAGAGAAGTATTTAAACTCCAGAAAACATTGTTTTTCCTGAGATTCAGCCAGTGTTCTTGAATAAAAACCCCTCAGATTGTTGCAAGTCTTTGGTTCATTTCCAGATTTCCAAAAAAGTGGATTTTGACAACTTTTGCCTGTGGTCTTATTGCTTTTATGGATTTTGGAGGTCCTTACTCTATGGTCTCAGAAGTACTTTCTACAGCTTTTGCATGTTTATGATAGTTTGTATGTGGAATTGATCTGTGAATTTAGATAGATATGTGATATTTGACTCAGATTTTATCTCCTTGAATATGAAAAAATATCCACTATCTTCTGGCATTACATTATTGTCAATAAAAATCAGATCACCATCTTTTTTTTTTTTTTGCCCTCTAAATGACTTAACCATTTTGCTATTTTGTCTGAATTTTTTTTTCTTTCAAGACTTCATTTCAAACACATATTTTTTAATATTATTTATTTATTTATTTTTGAGAGAGAGAGAGAGAGAGAGAGAGAACACAAGAGGGTGAAGGGCAGAGAGAGAAAGAGAGGTAGACACATCCGAAGCAGGCTTCAAGCCCCGAGCTATCAGTGCAGAGCCCAACGCGGGGCTTGAACCCACGAACTGGGAGATAATGACCTGAGCCAAAGTCAGATGCTCAACTGATTGAGCCACCCAGGCACCCCTTCAGGGCTTCATTTTAAATGAAGCCTTCTGGCATCATTTTCCCCTTATACGTGGTATCCTTCCAGCCTGTAATTCAAGCATTTGTTTTTTTCACTTTTAAACTTCAGGAATATTTTCCTGAAGGTATATCATAGCATTAGTTCTGTTTTGTTGCTTTTGCTTTCTTATCATTTTATGTCACTATTTTTATCTCTATTTTTTCTTCGTGTTTAAAATTGCTTTCCTTCCTGGGTCACTTGGGTGGCTCAGTTGGTTAAGCATCTGACTCTTGGTTTCAGCTCAGGTCATGATCTCACAGTTGGTGAAATCAAGCCCCATGTCGGGTTCAGCGCTGACAGTGCTGAACCTACTTGAGATACTTTCTCTCCCTCTCTCCCTGCCCTTCCCCCACTCTCTCTCTCTCAAAATAGATAAACTTAAAAAAAAAAGACTGAAAAGTTGCCATCCTTCTTACACTACATTTGTAGTAAGGCATCTGTTCCTCTGTTTCTTTCCGTTATTGTTTACTTATGAAATTCATTTTCTTTTATTTCTTTCTTGAGTTCCTATGACCTTATCTTTGAATTTTCCTTGTCCTGATGTATGTTATTATTTTATATTTTGGATCACTTTTAGCCAGCTTTGAAATATTAGGTTAGAGATTTATCTGATTTATATGTATAAATTTGTTGTGTGGTCTCATTCTCTAGAGGGACAATATTCTGCTCGCTGCTCTTTCTTTTGTTACAATAACTTTGTGTGAGATTCAGTCATGATCCTTTTAAGTGGCTCATTTATACATTACATTGGTTTTGTTTAAGATTTTGAGAGAGAAGAACAGATTCTCTATCTCTCCCGTAGTAATCCTTCTTCTGTGTGTCTGTGATCAATTCAGAAACACTAACTTTCATTTTATGAAGTCTTGGTTCTGTCCCCCTCTCTTTTCTGTGTATTCTGTATGTTCTGCATCTTCTTTTTCCTTTCTACTATTTTCTGTATCCTTCCCAATTTATATTACTCCCATCAATGTCTCTCCAATGGAAGAGAGATTTTTCTGGTTAGTTCTGAGAGCTTATAGGGCCCAGAGGACTTTGTTTCTCTAGGTTTTACTCTGAATCACTTATTTGCATTAACCCATATGTTAAACTATGGAAAAATACTAACTGATGTTAGATGCTTTTCTCATACTGGTCCACTGTGCTTCCATGAAGTCCTGTTGGCTCTGTGAGGGTTCTCATCTTTCCAGGGCTCCATCAATTCTGTGAAACCATATGAGATGTGTGTCTGTCAGTGTTTTGTCCTTCCTTGTTTACACTTTGGGTTTCAGGGGGGATGTCACTTTTTTTTTTTTTTTTTTTTTTTTTTTAGGATGTGATCTGTACATCTGGATATTCTGCCTTCTTTTTTATGGGGAAAATTTGCAAATGTTCCAAAAAGATACTACCATTACCATCACTTTTACAAAATAAATCCTGCATATAGGGTTTTTTTTTTTATTCATGGTCTTTCCATTCTTTAGAGATTATGCCTGTGTAGTCTAGTTTTCAATTATAGATGGGAAACTTGATGCCAGTTTATTTTCTCTCGTTACTTGAAGCTTGCTAGTCTTTTTATTTGTTGGCTTGTGCCTGCAAAATATAGAATTTTTATTTTGTCTTTAAAGCAGAAAATCTCACCAGCATATGACTAAGTATACTTAGTCTTTAAATTCATAGTGCCTGTTATTCATTGACGATTATTTTCTACCTACTCTTCTCAGGTAGAATTAAATTGTATATGTCTAAGAAAAATATATTAGAACAGAACAGAGGAACAGGACAATCCTTGACAGAACTTATATCAGTACTGCACAGACATAACCATCTCCTATAAGAATGACAAAAAATGTAAATCATTAGGATGTCTTAGCGTATCTTTCTTTTGTCAACTGTGCATGAAGCAAAGTGTGTGTTCATTGATTTCTTTGAAGGCCTCTCTTTTGGTCGGCTCTCTCCTCTAATTCTGGAATTTATGTTATATATGTATTTCATCACCTGGCTTTGTCCTCTTGTCTCTTATCTCTTCCTTATCGTCCCTTTTCGTTTATACGTGAGGAAAATTTCTTGATCTGCTCTTATAATTCACTGTTCGTTTTTTGTAGTAATCAATGTGTTATCTATTCCCATCACTGTGTTTTTTTGTTCAGCAATAATCTTTCTTGCTTAAGATTGTTCATAGATTGAGGTTTCCTGAATCTTACTGCATGTGTGACTTGCTTTCTTTTTATATTTTTAATTTTCCCCATTCTTGCTAGATGTGTCTTTCAAATGGGACCATTTGCTCGAAATATTGTTTTCCTTATCTTCAATTGCTAAAGTTAACAAATTTCTACTGTTCCTAACCTGATGGTTTATTTTCAAAAGGTGGGTATATTGGCAATCCGGATGGGTCAAATACTTTTATAATTACCTGTTCGAATTATTACATTCTGTGCAAAATAAAATAGACGTGTTCTTAATTTTGCCAGCATCGAGGGTTCATTTGCTTGAAAGAAGTATAAAGTGAGCTACACAACCTGATGAGGTTACAAGCTGAGAAGTTTCCCTGCAAGGAAAGGGAAATTTTTTTGAAAATTTTTTAATGTTTATTTTTGAGAGAGAGAGAGAGAGAGAGAGAGAGAGAGACAGAGCATGAGTGGGGCAGGGGCAGAGAGAGGGAGACACAGAATATGAAGCAGGCTCCAGGCTTTGAGCTGTCAACACAGAGCCAACCAGGGCTCAAACCCACAAACTGTGAGACCATGACCTGAGCTGAAGTAGGACACTTAACCATCTGAGCCACCCAGGTGCCATCTTCCCTTTTTTAAATTTTTGTTCTGTTCCCACCTTTCCTAATTGCCATAACTCCTTTCATGTGGTGCCTTCTCGAGCTCTCCTTTACTTCAAATATTCTCTGACCCAGCATTAAGCTGGGCAAGACCATGGCATCTGATACATCTCCTGAAGTCCTGTGTTGGATCAGACTTAGTTCCAGCAATTGCCTCACGATCTCCCAACCAACAGTCCATGTTACGGTTGAAAGTGCTTGGTACCCTGAGCTGGAGGGGAACAAGGCAAGTTGTGTAACTGAGTGGAATTCTAATTACGTGTATAGAAGAAGGAACTGATGGAGGAAGAGTCAGCGATAGGTAGAATGACTGTATCACAAAGTTTTGTGTGGCCAATTTAACAAGAGCCCGATTCCCCTGCTAGCTGGCAGATGACTGTCCCTCAAGGCAATGCCTGCCTCTTTGTTCTGTTGGCCCAGGCAATTCCTGAATGACAGTGAGTTCTGCAGCCAGGTTTCTTGTGTGCTGCTGTCCAGTGAATTTCCTAAAATCCATAAATTTGGGGCTTATTAGGGACGGGTACACCATAATTTTAAGAAGCCCAGATTCTAAATCTGGGCTACGCTTCAGATTTCAGAGTTTTTGTTTGCTTTTGCTCTTTTAATACTGAAGTCCAGGCCCCACCCCAGACTAATTAAAGTTGAATGTCTATGGGATTGTTATTTGAAAAATTTCCCCCAGGCAATTCTGATGCCTGGTCAAGGTTAAGAATCACTTGTCATAGAGCCTGTATTTGTATCCTTTCTTTTCCTTTGATAAGCCCTACGACCAAGGTGTACAATGTGGGTTATCTGTAGAAAGGGGTAGTAAGAGTGCCATGATGACAAGGGGAATAAATAGGTTGCTCTGCCCAGAGTTATGTGTGTGGGAAGTTGGCACTACAGAAATTGGCACGTTGGGGTATGGAGGCCAGTTACATTCTTAAGAGAGATCTATTGGCCTGGGATAAGTTAATGATCATTTACTTTGTTCCATGGATATAACGTATTGTTATTAATCTTAAAGTTATCCTTACCTTCCAAGGAGAAAGATGCTTTCTGACTATTAACAAATGTTAATTTTCTAGTGGCTCACTTAAAAGGCAGCATTTATGGGACCTGATGAATTGAGTGGGGCTGGAGGAAGAAGAAGAAGGGGAAGAAGGAGGGGAAGAAGAAGGTATAGTTCCTAGCCTAATGTTCTATGAACTTTAGGACTCACTTATGAAACCGGGGGAAAACCATAAAGTATTGTGATAATTCTATGATGCACAGATGTGCAGTACAGCATAAACTTGAATCACATTTCATGCTTTTATGTAAGTGGTGGGCAAGGTATGTGGGGGCATCAACACAGTCTTCACATGAAGAGCATAGTACAGAGAGCCCCAGACACAAAAGAGAAACCATGGACTCCAGGTAACTCAGAAACTTTCTGATTACATAATCCCGCCTAAACTCTCAAGGCTTCCTAAGTCCCCTTTCATCACTTTAGAACTGGCCTGATAATAATTGGCATGTGTAACTTTTCAAGAATATTGTGAGGGATACCTGGGTGGCTCAGTTGGTTGAGCGTCTGACTTTGGCTCAGGCCATGATCTCATGGTTCGTGAGTTTGAGCCCCACTTTGGGCTCTGTGTTGACAGCTCAGAGCCTGGAGCCTGCTTCAGATTCTGTGTTTTCCTCTCTCTCTGTCCCTCCCCCACTTGTGCTTTCCCTCTCTCTCTCAGAAATAAAAAATAAACATAAAAAAATTTATTTATTTTTTTTTTTTAATTTTTTTTTTTCAACGTTTTTTTTTTTATTTATTTTTGGGACAGAGAGAGACAGAGCATGAACGGGGGAGGGGCAGAGAGAGAGGGAGACACAGAATCTGAAACAGGCTCCAGGCTCTGAGCCATCAGCCCAGAGCCCGACGCGGGGCTCGAACTCACGGACCACGAGATCGTGACCTGGCTGAAGTCGGACGCTTAACCGACTGCGCCACCCAGGCGCCCCCATAAAAAAATTTTTAAAAAAGGATATTGGGAGAAACACAATCATGTAATCATGCATGTGGAAGTAATCTGGTAATTATAGAGGCTATGTAAATATCATATACTACTAATGTTACTTATAACTTCGTGTCTTCTTTTAATGTTATAATACAAAATATGTTCATAAAGCAAAATATAGAAAATGTGATAGGGGTGCCTGGGTGGCTCAGTCTGTTAAGTGTCCCACTTTGGCTCAGGTCATCTCGCAATTCACAGGTTCGAGACCCACGTTGGGCTCTGTGCTGACAGTTCAGAGCCTGGAACCTACTTTGGATTCTGTGTCTCCCTCTCTCTCTGCCCCTCCTCTGCTCTTGCTCTATGTCTCTCAAAAATGAATAAACACTAAAAAATTTTTAAAAAGAAAATGTGATGAAAAGCTTGCCAATCAAATATAACAGAAAAAATGTGTTCTATTTCAATAAATGCTAATCATCTAATTAAAAGTTATGTATATCTTGGTTTTGATTTTCAAAATGTACTTAAATTCACTTTTCTGGTAGTTGATAGGGTGATGCATATTATCCTACCCCACATATTTCCTTAGGGGGAACGATACTACTGTTCCAATCTCTGGGGTGTGGTGGGGGGGAATATTACAGATTCTTCTCCACATTCCACTCTTCTGCTCCTCCTGGGGAAGAACTCTGAACAACAGAGCAAAGCAATTAACAAACTGAGATGAGACAAAGATGTTTTCTCAGTTTCCTTGTCATTTGTCTTTGTGTTTTTCTTAAACCTCCACCCCTGCCACCGAGTCTTTACAATGATTATCTTAGACTGGTAAGAGTATGCGGGTTTGCATTGTACTGTGTTCTGGGTTTCAGAGTCATAATTTTGTCTAATTATCATCGAATCCATAATTATAAAGCATAAGCAACGCACCAGATTACAGTTGTTGCTTCAGGCAAAATTGTTGTGGCAACAACCTAAGTAATCGATGGTTGACAGCAAAAAGTGTTTCTCTCTCCTGTTCTAGGAGCTGGGACTCTACTGGCTGGTTCAGCAATATGTGTAACTTTAATCTGAGGCCAGGCTGAGTAACTCCAATCTGTGACAGGCCATTGTCATATCAGTGGTCAAGAATGGAAAAGAATTTAACCAAACCACACAGTCACCCTGACGCTTCCATTTGATCATGGAAAGCATCATATTTCCTCATATCTGATTGTCCTCCGCATGTCATGGAGCATGTCCTTCATTCACTCAAAGTGAGTGAAGCTGGGATGTATACCCTGCCTGTAGGATGCATGCACAAGTCACATGACTGTGAGCGGAGAGGTGTAATTCTGGTACAAGGAAAGGAAAAATATTTCCAATGTTAACACTGGCTAGGTGGCATTTGCTCCAGAAGAAGTCTAAAATTGAATCAGGCATCTGGGCGAGGGCCTCTGAGTAAGGGTATGCAGAACAAGAGCTGGGAATAAAAGAATTTTGAACTGAAGTTTTACCGATTCAGATTTATGCAAAACAATGAATTTCATTTTAATTTTTCCCTGGGACTTTAAGAAGAGAAGAAATTCCATGTTATTCAAAACTAAATGATCTGTTGTGATGTATACCAGTGCCATAGGCGGGACAAGGAGCCCTGGTCCCTGGGAAATAAACCAAATGCTACTGAGGGAGAACACCACCGTCAAGGGAAAAATGACTGTATGACCCCAGTATGATTTCCTACCCTGATGGAGTTGGCTGAGCTCTGGTTGATGTTGGCTTAGTCATTCATTGATCTCCAAGCTTGATGGGTTAAGAACACTCAAAGTGAAGAATATTGGTGGGGGTAGTGTAGGAAGAGAGAAGACTTATTTACATACTTCCCACATTTTTACCGTGGAATGAGGGTATCTGTTCCATCCACTGGGGAATGTTATTGGAAAATTGGAAAGCTTGGCCTCATGCCCTGACCTTCCCTTGCTTTCGTACCCTGTCCTGCTCTTTGCTTCCTGGCCTAGTGGGAGCCAGCTCTCATACACTTCTTCTCTCTCATATGGTAAAAAGACAGAGGCATTTCACCAAGAAGCAAGGGGAGGCCTGCAGTTCACCTGCTACTTTTTTCCTTGCTCTCTTAAGCATTCCTTCCTAAGAGAAGCATGTTATTTGTCTCACTGTTTCGCATGATACTTTCTCTGACTTTCTCTTGTATTGACAAGCTGTGAAACAAGCCATGGCCCCTAGGCAGTTGGCTAGTGCGAGTGCTCAGAATTCAGTCTGCAGACCCAGAGGCCCCAGCTGCTCCTGTTCTTAAGGTCTAGAACAGAGCTTTCCAATAGAATAGAACAGAAGGTGAGCCATGTGTATCCTTTTAAGTTTCCTAATAGCCACATTAAAAAATAAAAAGATGACGTGACATTACGTTTAATAGTATATTTTATGTCATCCAGTATATTCATGCTATCATTATTTCAACATATAACCAATATAAAAATTATCAATTAAATATCTTTTTTTTTTGTATTAAATCTTTGAAATCCAGAGTGTATTTTATACTTAGAGCCCATCTCAATATGGACAAGCCACATATCAAGTGCTCACGTGACACACATGCTTAGTGGGTATTTCTCGGACACCGCAGGTCTAGAGTTCTGTTTTTGTTTCCACTGGAGGTTAGAAGATGTTGTAATTGCTTGTCAAAACAGTCCCGAGGTGCATGCTACAAAAGCATATAACAGCTGAAGTGTATTCTGTTATTTATAAAAGGGGACGTTATACTCTACCTTCCTTTTTTGTATCTGTTTTCACTTGGTTCAGCACACCAGTTATTAAAATTAAGAAGCCTAGCTGCTATTTTATTTGTATTAGAGACATTTTATCTTACCAGGCCAGTGGATCCATGGTTTTCTGCAAGATCAAGCCAACATGATTTTTGAGCTCAAGCTTTGTAAATTATAAGAGTTGATAGACAAGTGAACTTGCAGCACTGTTAAGGGCATAGAGTATTTCATAACAATTGACTGGAAAAATTCCACGTACAATTCAACAAGATGTAGAAATGTAAGGTCTTTCTGATTATATTTCTCATCCTTTCAACTAGCAAATTATTATTTATTAATTCATATTCTAGCTAAAGTGCAAAGCTCAGCTAAGGTTTTATACACATAGTGCAATAAAAAAGGGACATTTTAAACCCAATAGCAAAGTTTACATACCATCGACCTTTAACTTGATATATTTGATATTGCTCAATAAAGATAATTACTTTTCAGTTGTAATGTAATGTCATACTATGTGACCATTCACAGTAATAGAGAACTTTACCTGACTACCAATAAAATAGCAAAAAAAAAAAAAATCCAATTAATGAGGTTCCAAGGTGTCATAATTATAATTAGCACACCAAAGAGATATCTCATTTGATTAAGTCATTATACAGAGAATTTAACAGCAATGCCAACTATTCTATCAGCTAATAAATGTGGATTAAAAAAAGAAGAAGAAAGGTGCTTTGAGCATGCATACATGTTTTTACTTACTTTATGGGCTCACCTAAGTTTTTAAGATACACAAGACTAATTGGTTCAGTTTTAAAAGGCTCTGCTAGAATGTTATGGAATCCAGCATATACACTCAATTACTTAAAATTCTGATCTCTATTATTGACCACAGATTACAATGGACATATGATCCTCTTATTTTGCTTTTGCATATCGTTACTTAATTCTATTCTAGAAATATTTGAATAAGACGTGTGCAAGGCAGGATGAAATAATCATTAAAATTATGGGCTCCATAGCCAGAACACCTACATCACTTGCTAACTCTGTAATCTTGAACTATCTGATTATCTGAATTCTTTGTTCCTTGATTTTCTTAACTGTGAAAAGGAGATAACAGTCATTAACCCCTAGCGTTGTGTGATGATTAAGATAATTAATACGTGTAAAATGATTCAGAGCCATTCTCGGTAAAGAGAAACTAGTTAGTAAAATTTTGGTGATGGTGTTTCATCAGTAACAGTGGTGGTAACAGTGGTAATAGTAACGTCCTTATCTGTAAATCTGCACGTAAAGTATTTGAATCATCTGTCAATGAGGAAAGAATAGCTGCATTCTAGGGTGGGTGGTTTTGTGGGGGTTTTTTTGGTGTTTTTTTGTTTCATTTTGTTTTGTTTTGTTAAAGATCTCAACTTCACTACTCCAACTTAAATTTCTTTCTTTGCCTTCTAAAAAATTCACAGTGGAAAAAATAGCTGTTATTCAAAGGAGATAAACTAAAAGATATACTGCGTATGTAGTCCCTTGTCTAAAAGACTTGCTCAATAAATACCACCTCTTATTCTTGTTATTTTACTATTGCTGTCCACCTACTTAGATATTCTCAACTCTAACCTTAGAACAACTTAGAGATCCATAAAGTTATGAACTAGCAGCTGCTTTCTTTTCCTCCACTAAAATACCTTGTCCTTTACCATGGCCGATATAAATAACGGTTATTCAGTAATTAACTCGCTGTACAAACAATATTTGCTTAATACTGGCAGTCCAGCTGGGCACCGTGCCTAGTCCTGGAACTAAAAAAAAAACCTCTATTCTTCACAAGTTTACAGTCAAATGAACCAGTGGTCTCTAGAACAGGGTCTGACATTGAGGACCATGGACAAGTGGACAAAATATTCACATTTCTGGGTTTATTTTTATCTCATCCTTTCTCATGTCTATTCTGTGCATATTTTATGTAGTACAAATGTATTTATGGAGTGGGAAATGTGTTTAGAAATAAAAATATTCATGTATTAGAAGAATTTTAAATATCTACTTATGTGAGCACGTGATGTAACTTGTTTATAAAGATGGACATGAAGCGAGTGCAGGAGCCAGGTACTCTGAGCGGTACGCAGAAACTTGCTTATAGACAACTCTGTACGTCATGCTTACGAGTTGAGAGTGCATTCTGTGGGCCATTGATAGTTTGTTGGAATTTAAATAATGGAGTGGCATGCTCAGATTTGAATTTTAGAAACAAAAATATAGATTTAACATTTATCTAGGGCTGACTGTGAGTCAGACACTGCTGTGTATTTCATATGCATAATGACATTAAATGTAATGTTCATGTTTTGTGAGACAGGCAGTATTTCAGGCTCTGTCTACAGATGAATAAAGAATAAAGAAGATAACTACCTTGGCCAAGTAAGGAACTAATAAATGAGTCCTTTTTTTTTTGAGAGAGAGAGAGGGCACAAGTGAGTGAGGGGCAGAGACAGAGATCCCAGGAGAGGCAGAAGGAGAGAGAGAGAGATGGAGAGAGAGAGAAGCAAGGCTCACCCAAAGTGGGGCACAATCTCACCTGATGTGGGACTCGAACTCGTGAACCATGAGATCATGACCTGAGCCAAATGAGATGTTAACGACTGCACCAAGTTCTAGGACTCAAATCTAGGTCTGATGTACTTACAAGGATACTCTCTTTGTTACAATAGCAGGATGGGGGACAAGCAAGACTGGAAACTTTAATATTCAGCTGGAAACACACCAAGAAGAGATGGTGAGTCTGTCAGTTGTGCTGAGCAAGGAAGTGGGCACCGAGATGAGGAGTTAAAGTCCACTCAGCCAACACCTAAGGAGCGCCTCCTATGTGCCTATACCACTGCTCATTCCAGCATGATTCTTGGGTATGTTGTCCATTACAACATTCAACATCTCCCTCAAACAAAAATTATGAGATTGATTTTCACAAAAATGTCTGCATTTCTTGATAAACAGTAAGATTCCTTTTATGAGACCATTGGGATTATGTAATTTAAGAAGTTTACCTTTAAGTCTCAGGTTTCAAAAAGCTAGGGGTGCAAATTCAAGATCAGCCTCATTACTTACTATAGCCTAACATTTCTGTTTGTATTATTCTTGTGTATTCTAAAAATGTATTCTTTAGGGCAATTAATCTTTTGTTAAAAGTCATATCAATTTGGGGGAAAGGAATATGCCACATGACATAAATGGTTACGGAACAAAAACTATAATTCAAAAACTGGCATCATGCTATTTATAAAAATGTGTGACTTTCCCTCTTTGAATTGAGATGCTTAATTATATTTTTTTAAAAAAGAGAAGAAAAACAATTAAAAAATTAAAATATTTTCTAATCACATGAAGTGCTCCAAATTTCAAATAAAATCCATCAACAAGACTCCTTAGCAAACATACCTTCTTCACATGCTGACCTCTCTTTTTTTTTTATTGGAAGATTAATAATGTATCTTAGCAACCACACCTGGATTCAAGGCACATGGGAAAGTCTTGGCAGTATTCAAGGTCAAAATGCTCTAAGCATAGACTGAATGCCAAGAAACTATATGCCACTTTACTTCTAAATGTATTAACAAATTTCTGTAGATGGAAAGAGAGAAACAAAATTAAAAACAGGGAGGGGTGCCTGGGCAGCTCAGTCAGTTCAGTGTCCGACTTCAGCTCAGGTCATGATCTCGTGGTTTATGGGTTCAAGCCCCGCGTTTGGCTCTGTGCTGACAGCTCAGAGCCTAGAGTCGGTTTCAGATTCTGTGTCTCCCTCTGTCTCTCCTGCCCCTCACCTGCTCATGCTCTGTGTCTCTCTCTCTCAAAAAAAAAAAAAAAAAAAAAAAAAACCACATTAATTTAAAAAAAGGGGGGGAAGGTAAGAAAAGGAAGAAAGGAAAGAAAGAAGAAATGAAAAATGATGAGTGGATAGGTAAATAACTGTTCAATTAGGATGAAGTCGAGTGGTCTAGTTTAAGCAAATATAATGTATGTATCCATCAAATGCTAGTGAGTAGTTGGTTAACTTTTGGGCTTGTGATCATAAGTATGGGAATATATATATATATATATATATATATATATATATAATTATTGATTATTGATTATAAAATGAAAATGGTATTTCATAAGCGTAAGCAAGTCTTATTAATGTCTGCACACATGCTGGAGACAATACCGACATAGCATTTTGTGGAGGTACAGAGGATGTAGATTTACCTTGTCAGGTTAGCTATTAAGGCTCTCAAATGCCTCACTAGCAAAGTTGTAAGAATGAAGTTAGAGCAGACTGATTGGAAAACACCGACGTATGATATTGTTACTCTCATTTCCACACGTGTAGAAATTGGAGAACAACTGTGAGGGAAGACTTCTGAGTGTGGAATGAGACAGAGAATCCCTGTGGCACGATTTCCCCATGGTTGGAGACTGTTCTGTGAAGCCCAGCAAAGATTAAAGCAGTAAGACATTCTAGTGAACATTGCAGAGATGGAGTGCATGTGTTTCATTTGCCTGATGAATCCAAAGGCAGGTTAAAATTAGCAATCCAAATTTAATTATTTTGACGTAGAGAAAAAACTTAAAATTAGAATATCTTGGAGCTCATTAAAATAATTATGTAATCGATTCATTTTTGACTCACAATTTTGATCATTATGTTCACATTCTGTGAGTCAAAAAATGAAATGCCTTAAAAATTTCTTACAATCAAAGTGTTTGAATAACTTTGAGAATGGATCTTAATGAAACATTAGATATTTAAGGTTGAATTACTGGCTCATATAAGACATGAATAAATGGTTTGAGTCTTGAAGGGGGAGTAACAGAACTTTATCCTTAGGCAGGAGCTCTTCAACATAAAAAGATTAATTTTTACTTTCTAGCATGATTGCAGGGGTTAAAACAGCAGGGCATAAGACTGAAAATAAACACTTCAAGGGAAAACACATACATGCAAATGTGCGCACGCGTGCACACACACATATGCACCCAGATTTAAAATTTTTCCTTTGGAGGAAACTCAAAGCAGTAAAATAATACATATACATTTTTTTCCTAATAGAAAGGGATCTTGGGGCGCCTGGGTGGCTCAGTCGGTTAAGCGTCCGACTCTGGCTCAGGTCCTGATCTCATTCACAAGTTTGAGCCTTGTGTCGGGCTCTGTGCTGACAGCTCAGAGCCTGGAGTCTGCTTCGGATTCTGTATCTCCCTCTCTCTCTGCTCCTCCCCCACTCACACTGTCTGTCTCTGTCTCTCAAAAATAATAAACATTAAAAAAAAAAGAAAGGTATCTTAAAACTCCTTATATTTAAATTCCTTATTTTTTTTAAAGTTTATTTATTTTGAGACAGAGAGTGTGAGAAGGGGAGGGGCAGAGAGAGAAGGAGAAAGAGAATCACAAGCTTGTTCTTTGCTGTCAGCGTAGAGCCCAACATGGGGCTCGATCTCACCACCAACTGTGATATCCTGACCTGAGCTGAAATCAAGAGTCTGGTGCTTAACCCACTGAACCACCCAGGGGCCCCTACATTCCTTATTTTGTAATAAAGACTAAAATGTAGAAAATGAACTGGAACAAAAACCCTTCTATCCTGATTCCAAGTCAAATACTATCGTTTTTGCCTCTTGTGCCATTCAGTTAAAGTACATACAAATATACCGATCATATAAGACAATAAATTAACATAAAGATTTAAGAAATTAAAGAGGGGAGAGTGATCTGAGGTGATCAGACAAGTTCTATAGAGGAGAAGGGATTTGTGCCAGATCACAGACAATGGGGATATCAGGCAAGAACAGCAAGCACTATAGGGAACAGCAAGCAGAGAGACCAGCTCAGAGAGAATATTTCTACTCTATGTCCTAGAGGGTAGTAGAGGGCACGTTTCTGTTTATTTCTCCCTAACGATACTGCAGCAAAGATTTTAGTATCCCTCTCAGCCAGGTATTCCCATTAACTTCTTATATTTTAAAGCAAGAATGAACATTTTCATGACACTTTCTTATATTTTATGTCTTTTGACTAACACAATTGCCCTATGAGATACTATTAACATTTCATCTATGAGAAAATTGAGGCTCACACATTTGAGCTGATTTATCCATAGTCATATAGCTATTTACACACAAAGAATGGTTTGAATGCAGGTCTTAGGACTCCAAGCCTTGAACTTTTCTACCATATCACAGCTAGGATTTATCCAGCTGATACTAAAACACCTCTTGGCCCAACAGAAAACACTGGAAGAAGATGCAGGGGCAATTTGGAAAGATTGCTACCCCTTTCTGTCAAGAAGATAATTGTAACTTTAATCTGGATTTAACTTTAAGGAATTCTAGTTCAACTGTCTCATAAATCTGTTTCCCTCATGGCTACTTATGTGTCCTCAGGCTTTTTGGTTGGCAGAAAGCTCAGAGATTAATGTTCCTGGGATATCTCCAATGTCCCGCATGCATTATATGGCTCTTACTTGTACCATCTAATGCTATCTAGTCAAGGGTAAGGGAAGGATATGGTAGGATTTCACTAAATTAAAACTAAGTACAGTTCATTGATAATGGTATTATAACTTCATGTTAGCAAAAGCCACAATATAATGTTTTTATTTTTCAGTGGAAACCAAGTCACCTGAATGTCTGCACTTTACTTCTTTGTCTGGGCCCGAGTTCACCAGAGATTTTGCAAGACTAAGATAAAATCATGTCATGTCATTAAAATCACAATAACAACAAATACAAACAAACAATTAAAATATAGTCAAGTAGATGACGTTTTATGGTGGGACAGAAAAAATAGTTTCCCTCAGGGCGCCTGGGTGGCTCAGTTGATTAAGCGTCTGACTTCAGCTCAGGTCATGATCTCACGGTCCGTGAGTTCGAGCCCTGCATCGGGCTCTGTGCTGTTAGTTCAGAGCTTGGAGCTTGTTTCAGATTCTGTCTCCCGCTCTCTCTGCCCCTCCCCCACTAACTCTCTGTCTCTATCAAAAAATGAGTCAACAGTTAAAAAAAAAAAAATAGTTTCCCTTTATCCTTCTAGGTCCTTGGCTGAGACATACCTGTAATAAAAGACAAGTTCAGGCCATTGACTTCTGCACCACTAAGAGTTTCTATAGAGATTTATTCATCCTCCTCATCCTCATAGAGGGACACATCTTTCCAGGTAGATATTTCTCTTAGAAATATAAATGCCTCTCACCAAAAGGTAACTTCTACTTGTTTTCCAGAGCTTCCCCCATGTCTGCTCTTTCTTAAAGTTAACCAGGTCAAGGAAATCCTTATGACAAAGAGACATATATATTTTGTTCCCCTTCACTATACAAATTTATGAATATATTAACCAAATTGACTGCCAGGGTTGGTGGATTTTGCATTACACAAATTTAACTACTCCCCTAATTTGAGTGGTATGGCAGATCGTCGTGCTAAACAGACCCCCCTTCAGATAAGGACTCACTTCCCAGATTTGAGGGGAACAGTTTGCATTGATAGCCTCTGGCTATTAGCTTTTGGGAGTTGGCCTTAGGTTTCAAGCTAAGGTCACCATTTTGGGGATGGCCCCAGTGACCAAAAGAGGTGATGGCGGTCAAGGGCATGTTGTTTTGGAGGCATCCCCTAGGTAATAACTGAACAAGGGCCTCCACATTGTCTCCCAGGGCAGGGCTCTTCTATCAGGCAGTGTTGCCCCAAAGCTCCCCATAGGCTAGTAGAGTTTTGGCAGATCTGCAGTGCTATCTGACAGGTCCCCTGCCCTATCCTGATATCTCCCATTTCCTTTCATAGGTGTTATTCTCCAGCGTTAGGTCCCCAAAAATCCACCTAGTAAATCCTTAAGATCTAATTGGCTTTATTTAACGATCCATGAATCGGGCACCATCCCATCTAGGAAGTACAAAGTGGCTCTAAAGGGCTACAGAAAGAGAAAGGTTTTTAAAGGCAGAATTAGGAAATCATAAACAGACAAAAAGATTGTTTCAGGTGAGGCACCTTCCTCTGGGGGCAAAAGGGTCTATTAGAAATTTCCAGACTGACTAGAAAGTTCCAGACTGATTGGTTAAGACTGCAATTCTGCAGAAGGTTAAAACTGCAATTATGTTAGGTATAAAATCTTGATGGGCTTAACTCAACTGACTCTATTTTGGACCGGTTGTTTCTTTTTTAAAATGTCACAAACTCAATGAAATCTCTGACATCTTTGGGCATACTGACTCAAGTTCCTCTGTTACACATAATCTTCATTGCATATTATACTATGCATCACAGTGTAATTGTAATTATTTGGTGTGGTTGCTGTCTCTACATCTGCCCAATGAAATAATGTTTTATTTTTTCCACTTATATCTCTGTTAGATAATACACATTTAGAAAGAGACAGTATTCTTCAGGGAAAATGTGTCATTTTAGAACACTAGTTTGCAAGAGACTAGTGGATTAAGGATGGAGACAATGTCTTAGAATTGTGATCAGTCTCAGCTGGATTATCCACCCTTATTTTACCCGTATAAAGAGACGCTAATAACTGAAATGTACTGACTGTATCCTCAAATCCTAGTACAGAAATTCACACAAATATGCCATAGTCAGTGATATTTAGTACCTCTGTGGAGTGTTTAAATTGCAAACCTTTCCTGAACTCTACATTTCAACATCTATTGCCTATAAAAAGGATAAGCATGCAAAAAGGGGAAATCCTACAACACAATAGAATTCCGAGAAATTATGCAAAAGAAAAGTACCACATTTTATAGAAAATTCCTAGTAAATTTACAAGTAATATATGGAAAACTAACCAATAAATCAGTTATCTTTTGTTGTAATTCAGTTTCTGAAAACTTCTAATAAGATTGATAGCTTCCTTTGATAATTATGTTGAGCTATTGTGACATATAGTGTATATGGAAATAACTTTTGAAGTACATTTATTATATAATCCTAAATCTCTAGATGTAAATAATAATAAAAAAAAAAGTGTTTTTTTTTTATGTCCGCATTTTAAAAATGTCCGCATTCATTTTTGGAGGGGGGCACTTTGTTTTTTTTTTTTTTTTTTTTTTTTTAATTTTTTTTTCAACGTTTTTTATTTATTTTTGGGACAGAGAGAGACAGAGCATGAACGGGGAGGGGCAGAGAGAGAGGGAGACACAGAATCAGAAACAGGCTCCAGGCTCCGAGCCATCAGCCCAGAGCCTGACGCGGGGCTCGAACTCACAGACCGCGAGATCGTGACCTGGCTGAAGTCGGACGCTTAACCGACTGCGCCACCCAGGCGCCCTGGCACTTTGTTTTTTAAATCACACTTTAATTGAAGTAGCTACTAACACACCTTCATTAGGTGTATGCCATGAAAATTGAAAGTTATGAAGTTCAAATATAATTTTGGAGAATAAAAGTGATGTCATTTACTGGATGGCAATAAAATAAAACAAAAATATGTGTATTCAAAACTTTATGTGTTTAGGAAGAAGAAGATAATTATAAATATGCACAAAATCATTAACAATTTTTCCTATCTGAGCTATTTCTCCTTTGCTTTGCCTTGACATTTCACCAATACAGCACTATAGTAGTGGGAGAAGGAAGGCAAGGACGGTGAACCACATTCTTCCATCAGGAGTCAAGAATAAGCTGGTAGCTAGCCAAGATGCTACCTATTCATGGCATATATCCATTTTTGGAATCCAGTAGATAAAAAAAGATCAAATGAACATAAATACAGGCTTGCTCGTAGACTAACATTACATAGCAAAGCCGAGTGGGGTCAGAATTCACAGTCAGGAGTGAGGCAAATAAAGGAAGGAAGCACAGGTTTCCAGTGTAGTCAAATGGACACATGATCGAGGACGCAGAGTAAAAACCTAAGTTTGAGGAACAGGTTAGAGATGGGCTGAAGTTGAAGACAGCATCCATAGAAAGAGCAAATGAAACCCTGGAGTATGAAGACTATACTGCTATGATTTCTGTTGACCCATACATTTCCATCTCTAGTTTTTAAATTCATAGACCATAGCTTCAAAGCAATGCCTAATATGTAAAGGGGATTGTATTATTTGCTGCATTCATCAAAATGTCCTCATTCCTTTTATGATAAGGAATGTTATTATTATCCTTTTACATATAATTTGATAATAAGAGTAATCAGCAAATATTAACATGTTTTTTGAATTTCTTTGAAAACAAAAAATGATATACATCAGGACATACCCACTGACCTGATTCAATTATGCTTGAATGAGTACAATATGGAAGATCTAATTCAAAGTTAGGGTCGTAGCCATTCTAGAACTATGTTGCCTTTGTCGTATCAGAACATAGCTTCATCCAAATTCCCTAAGACTGTAATATTTTAATTAAAAAAAAATTTTTTTAATGTTTATTTATTTTTGAGACAGAGAGAGACAGAGCATGAACAGGGGAGGAGCAGAGAGAGAGGGAGACACAGAATCTGAAACAGGCTCCAGGCTCTGAGCTGTCAGCACAGAGCCCGACGCGGGGCTTGAACTCACAGACCGTGAGATCATGACCTGAGCCGAAGTCGGGCGCTTAACCGACTGAGCCACCCAGGCGCCCCTGTAATATTTTAATTTTGATAAGAACTGTATCCAGACATTTTTAAGAAGGCTTCCTTTTAAGAGTATATTCTTTCACCTATTGCGATGTAGCTTTTGATTAAAAAAATACATGGGTGTTATGAGAGAAAACAGCACTGCTAAATTTATCATCAGACTCCTGTTCAAAATTTGTAAAAAGAAATCAATAGGGTTATTTGTATTGCTTCTCTCTTTCTGAAGCACTTTTGTTGGTTGATGAAACTCCTGAGTAGGTGAGTTTGAGCCAGGGGGGCTTGAGGAGAATCCTTACTCTGTCATTCTTTTCTTTACGACTTTGGACCAATTGCTTTCTCTTTCTGTATATATATTTTTTTGTTTTGTTTCCATTTGTAAACCAAGATGACACATTCCATCTTTCTCCTTCATTGGGATTTGGGAGTATTAAAGCATTGACTGATTAAGGCATCTAAGAACTGATTTTTATTTTTCACTCTCGACAGGTAACTTATGAAAGCAATGCACCATATATTAGAGTTAGGATGACTGATTTATATTGTATTATATGGATGTGTATCCATAGTATCACAAGTCACCAAAAGTGGCTACATGTGGTTTATGATACTTAATTTTGTATAAAAAAATGTATAAATGTGTTTTGCTTTATTCTCCATTTGTTTTTAATTATAAATTAACATACTTTTCTTTAAGTTATTAATATTAACAAGTACATACAATTCAATTCAAGATTTTAAATTCCTCAAGTATTACTTCAGTGAAAAGAAAAGAAAAGAAAAAGAAAGAGAAAAAGAAAAAGAAAAGACTAATCTAATACAAATCTTCTAAGGTTAGTGATATTTAACTATGAGTTACTCAAATTTCTATTGGTTTTTTTCCTAAAATGTTTTTAAATTCCCTCCTGTAGACCATGTTGTGCGTTTTTTATTGAAAGATAGAACTTTGATACATTGTACACTTTAAACTTATAGTGTTATGTGTAAATTACATCTCAATAAAGCTGGAAAAAATGAATAAAACTATCAGATACAATCATTCATTCACCAACCAAATAGTCAAAGATACTACCCAGTGTTACTTCCAGGAAAGGGTAACTGATATATAGGAAGAGGTAGAGATGACAGAGATAGATGATAGAGATAGATAGAAAGAGATAGAGGTAGAGATAGAGATAGAGATAGAGATGCAGATACAGATACAGATACAGATACAAATAGGGATGACAGAGATACATGATAGAGATAGATGATAGAGATAGAGATAGAGATGATAGAGATAGAGATGGACATAGAGATGGAGATAGGGATGAGATAGGAATGATAGAGACAAAATGATAGAGATAGATATAGAGATAGAGATAGAGATAGAGATGATAGAGATAAAGATGGAGATGAAGATGGAGATGATAGAGATAGAGATGGAGATGAAGATGGAGATAGGGATGGAGATAGAGATGGAGATAGGAATGATAGAGATAACATGATAAGAGAGAGATAGATAGATGATTGATAGATAGATAGATAGAGATGATAGAGATAGATATAAAGATGGAGATAGGGATGGAGATAGGAATAACAGAGATAAAATGATAGAGATAGATAGAAATGGAGATAGAGATAGAGATGATAGAGATGGAGATAGAGATGGAGATAGGAATGATAGAGACAAAATGATAGAGATAGATAGAGATAGAGATAGAGATGGAGATGGAGACGGAGATAGGGATGGAGATAGGAATAACAGAGATAAAATGATAGAGATAGATAGATAGATAGATAGATAGATAGATAGATTAGATAGATAGAGATGGAGATGGAGATGATAGAGATAGATATAAAGAGGAGATAGGGATGGAGATAGGAATGACAGAGATAACATGATAGAGATAGATAGATAGATTAGATAGATAGATAGAGATGGAGATGGAGATGATAGAGATAGATGTAAAGAGGAGATAGGGATGGAGATAGGAATAACAGAGATAAAATGATAGAGATAGATAGAGATGGAGATAGAGATAGAGATAGAGATGCAGATACAGATACAGATACAGATACAGATACAGATAGGGATAACAGAGATACATGATAGAGATAGATAGATAGATGATAGAGATAGAGATAGAGATGATAGAGATAGAGATGATAGAGATAGAGATGAAGATAGAGATGGAGATAGGGATGAGATAGGAATGATAGAGACAAAATGATAGAGATAGATAGATAGAGATAGAGATAGAGATGGAGATGGAGATAGAGATGATAGAGATAGAGACAGAGATGAAAATGGAGATAGGGATGGAGATAGAGATGGAGATAGGAATGATAGAGATAGATAGATGATTGATAGATAGATAGAGATGATAGAGATAGATATAAAGGTGGAGATAGGGATGGAGATAGGAATAACAAAGATAAAATGATAGAGATAGATAGAAATGGAGATAGAGATAGAGATGATAGAGATGGAGATAGAGATGGAGATAGGAATGATAGAGATGGAGATAGAGAATTACCATCAGACTCCACAGCTTTAAAGGTTCAGTCCCATTAGAATGCCCTCACTTCATAGGCCAGTAGCAAGTCCCCACACTTCTGTCCTGCTTGGCTACAAAGTCGGAGACATCACCACCATGTTCAGTAGTTTGCTATAATGACTCATAAAGCTCAGGCAAATGCTATATTTATGCTTATAGCTCACCACAATAGATATAAATGCACAGCCAGATTAAAGGTACATGGAAAGGAGCATCTGGGTGGCTCAGTTGGTTGCGTATGTGACTCTTCATATCACCACAGGTCACAATCTCTCAGTTGTGAGATCCAAGCCCCCCCTCAGGCTCCCCACTGAGCATGGAGCCTGCTTGGGATTCTCTCTTCTTCTTGCTCTGCCCTTCCCCTGCTCTCTCTCTTCTCTTTCTCTGTCTCTCTCTCTCTCTCTCTCTCTCTCTCTCAAAATAAACAAACATTAAAAAAGAGGTACAAAGGAAGACATCCAGAGGGCCTCAAGTACGGAAGTATCTGTCCCTATGGAGTTGGAGGTGCCTACCTCCAGGAATGTGGATATATTTTCCAATTCAGAAGCACCCTAAACCGTGTAATTTGAGGGGTTTTTATTGCAGGTTTCATTACATAGGTATGGTTTTAGCCATTACATAGGCATGATTCACTTAGATATCTAGCTACTCTCCCTTCCTAGGAATTATGGTGTGGGGCTAGAAGTACTAAACTTCGAATCAAGTCTTGGTTTTTCTTGGGGCAAGCCCTCATCGTGAAGCTGTATGAGGGACCCACCAAGGGTAATCTCATTAGAACAAAAGATATTCCTATCACCTTTATCACTCAGGAAATTCAGAGGTTTAAAAGCTTCAAGGGTTCCAGGAACCAGGGATAAAAATCAAATATCTTTCTTATACACCACAGATGATAAGGAACTTTATGCTGTGGAGATAGAAAGAAAGTGGGTGATGGGGCACCTGGCTGGCTCAGTTTATAGAGCATGCAACTCTTGATCTTGGGGTTGTAAGTTCAAACCCCACATTGGGTGTAAAGATTACTTAAAAATAAAATTGAAAGAAAGAAAGGAAGGAAGGAAGGAAGAAAAGAAAGAGAGAAAGAAAAGAAAGGAGGAAGGAAGAAAAGAAAGAAAGGGGATGTTTGGCATCCACAAGGATTCAAGTTCTAATCCCACTCCTTACTAGCTATTTGATCGTGGGCAGAAATTTTAACTACTTAGTACTCAGTTTCCTCATTCATTACAAAGAGAATAAGCAGAGTTAAATAATATATGGTATGTGAAACATAGAGCTCAGAGCTGGTACATGGCTAACACTCACTAAGAGTTATTACTTGAATCAGAGGTCTGAAAACTCCTGCTTTACATGAACAGAGATTTTATGCTTTATAGCTCAGCAAGTTTCTACAGCAACTATTGAACACTGCCGTTGCAGAGAGAAAGCACTCATAGATAAAATATAAACAAACATGCCTGTGTTCCAATAAAACTTTATAAGAATAAACAACAGCCCACATTTGGCTTGTAGGCATTAAATTGCCCAGAACCCTGATTTACATGATGCAAATTCAGAATTATAATAATTTGATATTGTGTATCAACTCTAAATTTACAAATTGACCACATAGAATGCACTTTACTAAAAGAATTGTGCATTTTTTCATGAACTGTGGTGCTGATATTTTGGGTGGCATTTTGCTTCTTCCAAAGACATGTTAAAAACCACGAAATTTCTAGAAAAAAAAGCATAGGCAGTAATTTCTCTGACATTGGCTGTAGCAAGGGAAACAAAAGTGAAAATAAACCACTAGGACTACATGGGGCGCCTGAGTGGCTCAGTTGGTTGAGCGTCCGACTTCAGCTCAGGTCAGGATCTCACAGTTTGTGAGTTTGAGCCCCGCATGGGGCTCTGTGCTGACAGCTCAGAGCCTGGAGCCTGTTTCAGATTCTGTGTCTCCCTCTCTCTGCCCCTTCCCGCTCATGCTCTGTCTCTCTCTGTCTCTCAAAAATGAATAAACGTTAAAAAAAATTTTTTTTAAACCTACTAGGACTGCATCAAAATAAAACATTTCTGCACAGTGAAGGAAACAATGAATAAAGCTAAAGGCAACCTACAGAATGAAAGAAGATATTTGCAAAAGATATATCTAATAAAGGGTTAGTGTCCAATATATATGTAAAGAACTTATAAAACAACATCCAAAAAAACAAATAATCCAATTAAAAAGTGTCAGAAGACATGAACAGACATTTCTTCAAAGACATCCAGATGGCCAACAGGCACATGAAAAAGTGCTCATTATCACTCATCATCAGGGAAATTCAAATCAAAACTACATTCAGATATCACCTCACACCTGTCAGAATGGCTAAAAGCAAAAACACAAAACAACAGGTATTGGCGAGGATGTGGAGAAAAGGAAACCCTCTTGCACTGCTGGTGGGAAAGCAAAGTGGTGCAGTCTATCGGGGAAAACAGTATGGAGTCCTCAGAAAGTTAAAAATAGAATTACTCTATGATCTAGTAATTGTACTACTGGGTATTTACCCAAAGAATACACACATACTAATTCAAAGGGATACATGCACTACAATGTTTATAGCAGCATTGTCTACAATAGCCCAGGCATGGAAGCAGCCCAAGTGTCTAGCAATTGATAAATGTATAAAGAAGTTGTGGTATACATATATACAATGGAATGTTATTCAGGCAAAAAAAAAAAAAAGAATGAAATCTTGCCATTTGCAACAGCATGGATGGAGCTAGTGAATCTAATGCTAAGTGAAATAAGTCAGAGAAAGACAAATACCATATGATTTCAGTCATATGTGGAATTTAAGAAACAGAACAAATGAACAAAGGGGAAAAAGAGAGAGAGAGAGAGAGAGAGAGAGAGGCAAACCAAGAAGAAACTTAACTATAGAGAACAACCTGATGGTTACCACAGGGGAGGTGTGCAGGAGAATGAGTAAAATAGGTTATGAGGATTAAGGAGTGCACTTGTGATGAGTGCTGGGTGATTAAAACAAAAACTTTATATATATATATATATATATATATATATATATATATATATATATATGTTTAAGTTCTAACCTGCAGTACCTAAGAATGTAACTTTATGTGGAAATGAATTGCTTACAGAGATAATCAAGTTAAATAAAGTTATTAGCATGGGATCTAATCTAATACAGCCAGTGTGCTTATAAGAAGGGGAAATCTGGATGTAAGATAATCACAGAGGGAAGTTGACTTGGAACAGATCTTTCCCTACTGCCCCCAGAGAGAGCATGGCCTTGTCAATACCTTGAGTTTAGACTTCTGGGTTTGCAGAACTCTGGGACCATGCTTTTCTGTTATCTTAAGCCACTAGTTTGCTGCACTCTAGGAAATCAACACAGACTTTGGTGCTGGGAAGTGGGGTGCTGCTGTAACAAATATCTTACAGATATACACATGTCTTTGGAAATTGTTAATGGCAAAAACTGGAAGAGTTTTGAGATGCATGACAGAAAAAAAATAGACTGCCTTGAAGACACTGCCGTTAGAAGGAAGGACACTGAAGGAGGCAGCAGTGAAAAATCACCGATTTGCAGTTTAGAGGCAGGATGATGGTAATTGAGAGGACATTCCAATGTGTAATCTCCAAGCCTTCATTTATTTTAAGAATGCCTAAAATACCCCTTTGCTGGGTATTTTTTTATGAGGCAGAATATCTGCTGAAGCAACTCCCTCCGCAGAAGCAGCTTAATCTGATACATCGTGTCAAAGTCTTGGACCCCACCTAGAGCACATTTTCCACTTCCCAGGAAGAAGTGTCTTCTCGCCAGAAGTGTCCCTTCTGACTCATTGTATAAGATTTTATTCAGCTTGTCAAAGGAACTAATGGAGGCAAAGGTCAAAAATTCAGAGCTCCTTAGACAAAAACTGACAACTATTACAAAAAGAGGCAACACCATCCTAGTTAATCAGGTATGTCTACTTTCTTTGTTCAACAATTACTGAGTGTCTATTACGAAATAAGCCTGCATTAAGCGAAGTGAGCCAGCCTGCCATGATTTATGTGCGGTAAATGTCAAACTAGTAATACCAGACAGCTACAGTAGTAGCAACTAGTGGAATCAAGAGAAACAGACTCATAAATACAGAGAACACACTTTTGGTTGACAGAGGAGGCGGGGAGGAGTAGGGGGGGATGTCAGGGAGGTGGGGAGGTGAGGGGGGGTGGGGGTGAAATAGGTGAAGGAGATAAAGAGGTACAAACTTGCAGTTGTAAAGTAACTAAGTCTCGGAGATAAAAAGTACAGCATGGGGGGGCGGGGAGCGGCGCCTGGGTGGCTCAGTCGGTTAAGCGTCTGACTTTGGCTCAGGATATAATCTCAGGGTTCGTGGGTACAAGCCCCGCATCGGGCTCTGTGCTGACAGCTCAGAGCCTGGAGCTTGCTTGGGATTCTGTGTCTCCCTCTCTCTGCCCCTTCCCCGCTCATGCTCTGTCTCTATAAATTAATTAATTAATTAATTAAAAAACATTAAAAAACTTTTAAAAAAAGTACAGCGTAGGGAATATAGCCAATAATATTGGCATACCATTGTCTAATGACAGGTGGTAATTATACTTATCTTGGTGAACATTTCATAATTGTCATATCACTATCTTGTACACCTGAAGCTAATCTATTATATGTTAACTATTAAAAAGAAGCATTATTAGAGTCCATGACATTGAACTTGAGACTTAAAATATGCAAGAAAAAAAAAAACCTGAGAAGAGTTAGCCAGAGTATCTCCCAAGTTATATCTCACAAGGGTTTCTCAAGAAATAATCCTGGAATAGGTAACAAATCCATCAGGGGAAGCCAGTGTGGTGGTTTCAGGGATATTTGAGCAGAAGGGGGTTCTTAAAATATCCTGTTAATAATATGGACTCTTGTGGCTACCAACTGTGGGTCATGTTATAAAATAAAAACAAACTTAAGAGTAGAATAGCAAGAAAAAGATTAGTAAAGAAAGCATAGATGGTTAATTAAGTAGATTAAAATTTTTAAAAATTGAGAAAAGAAATGAAGTGCTAAGAAAATAGAATATTCTAAATGAGGATTTTAATAATTAAAGAATTAACATAAAAGGGAGCTAAATTCAAGGTTTTTTTTAGAAGAATTAGAATACAACATCAAATGAGTCAAATAGAAGGAACAGTAAAGAGGGGGAAAAGCAGGTATAGAATTAGCAAACATTTTTAAAAATTTATTTATTTGGAGACAGAGAGTGTGCGCAAGTGGGAGAGGGGCAGAGAGAGAAAGAGAGAGAGAGAGAATCCCAGGCAGTCTCCCCACTGTCAGCACAGAGCCCTATGTGGGGCTCGAACTCATGAACCCTGAGATCATGACCTCAGCTGAAGTCAGATGCTTAACCAATCAAGCCACCCAGGCACCCCTAGAATTAGCAAACATTTTTTTAAAGAGATTCAGAATAAAATACTTCTACAAGGTATAAAAGAGAAAAAAAAAATTTTAAGTCAAATGCTGACAATAGAGTATAAGATGAAGTTTGAAGACAAGAGATACTGCAGGAATCAAAGTAAGAATGGCAATATTCCAGAGGAGAAAGAAAACCCACCACTCTGGCAGGCCAATTACATTTTGCTAATAAACGGTTGATTAAACAGATGTCTGGATCTTCAGATGTATCCCCTAAATTTGTTTTCTTTTCTGGTTGGCAAGGGCCGAACGGCAAAGCCTTTTTTTTCTCCCACCTTAGGTGTGCAACAATAGGACAGTCTGTGGTTTGAGCCTAACGTTTAATACCTGCTAGTGAGGTTAAAGCCCCCGGAGGAAGGATGGTGAGGAGCATCCGCAGCAAAGCCTAGTAAACCTGGAGCTCTCTGGCCTAGGACATGCTCTGCTGCCGAATTTATTACGCAAGGAGGAAATAAATTTAAATTCAAAGTATTGTTTTATTTGTTCCAATAAGCAACATGCCTTTTCCTGAAGGAACCATATCTCTTCTCTAATGACAATTTGGCATTTATTAATATATCATTATGATTAATTTCACAGTCTTACTCTTACTTCGGCTTCTTGCTGGGATATAAAAATCTCATATTCTTACACGAACTGCTGCTTGGACTGGACAGGATAACAAATACAGGTTTCACTTTTCCCCATGTTTCAATCATCATAAAATTCAAATTCTCTATATTCGAGAAGATGCTTCTTAAAATCCATCACTATTTGGTAGTCTCTACTGATTTGGAATGATCAAGTAAATATCCAGCCTGTTCCTGTTTGAATTACAACTGGAAAGTGTAATGTGGCTACTAAGCGTCACCTGTGCTTGGAAATTGGGAATGAATGGCTGGCAGAGGAGTCTTACAAGTACCCTGTATGTGCAGGATCATAGTGCAAAGCTATGATTAAGAGAGGCAGAGGCAGCCCAGACTCTCAAAGGCATATGTCTGGGGTAGAAGAATAATCCTTCTGGGCAGTGTTTCAACTTATAGCCTGCAGAATGCTTGAGTCATCTCTGGGCTCAGGTAAGAAAAAAAATGAATTTTTTTCAAAAAGCAGATTTTAACAATCTAATTTTCCCGATTTCCTACTTTGGCAAAAAGTTCTACATCAGGCATTGAAGAGGTAATTAAAGTCAAGGTGTTCAGGAAATTAACTTTGATAGCATTAGAAGGGAAGATATAATGCTCCAGAGTATGTTGTGTTTAGTATATCATGCTTAATACGATTTTGAGGGGAAAAATTGAAAAATGGAGTGTAACAGAGAGCACATACTGTTCTGTATCACCTTGGCATTGTTTTTTTTTTTTTTTTTTTTTTTTTTTTTTTTAAATTTTTTTTTTTTCCCAACGGTTTTTTTATTTATTTTTTTTGGGACAGAGAGAGACAGACAGAACATGAACGGGGGAGGGGCAGAGAGAGGGAGACACAGAATCAGAAACAGGCTCCAGGCTCCGAGCCATCAGCCCAAAGCCTGACGCGGGGCTCAAACTCACGGACCGCGAGATCGTGACCTGGCTGAAGTCGGACGCTTAACCGACTGCGCCACCCAGGCGCCCCCACCTTGGCATTGTTAACGCACTTACCTGAAATGGTAAAGCACCCTTACCTGTATATTAATAGTACATCATTCAACTACAGGCATTCTCCAGATTGGCCCTCTGTCTTAACTGAGTCATGAAGGACATATGCATTTATAATGAAATATAAAGGTTTTTGTTTTTTTTTTTTTTTTACCTCAAAGGAAGATCTGGATTAATTTCACTTTTTCAATGGTTGTAAATAAACAAATAGCATAATGTTTGCCATCTTAGCCATTTTCAAGTGCATAGCTCAGTAGTGTTAACTATATTCACATTATTGAGGAACACATCTCTAGAACTTTTTCATCTTGCAAATATGAAAGATGAAAGACAGTGCAGAAACTTGGACTCTTACAGGCCGATGACAAAATGGCAAGTGGCCCATGAAAAAAATGAGTATAAATCCATTTATACTCTTCAAAGAGGTAAATGTCTTCAAAGAACTAAAGTTTAAAATATATTTCTAGCAGTGCCTGGATGGCTCAGTTGGTTAAGCGTCTGACTTCAGCTCGGGTCGTGATCCCATGGTTTATAAATTTGAGGCCTTCATTAGACTCTCTGCTGTCAGCACAGAGCCAGCTTCAAATCCTCTGCCCTCCTCTCTCTCTGCTCCTCCCCTACTCGTGCTGTCTCCCTCTCAAAAATAAATCAACATTTAAATAAAATAAAATAAAATAAAATAAAATAAAATAAAATAAAATAAAATACAATTCTATCCTGAGGTTAAAACCTTTCTAATTTTCTATCCTGAGCTTAAAAACTTCCTAATTTTTAAATTTTAATCTATAATAAATAGTTATTATATAGTTGTGTGTGTGTATATATATATATGTATGTATGTATATGTATATGTATATATAATAGCATTTACCACTGAGCTAGAAACAGCTTGTTCATATAAATCCTGGAAGTGCTTAAATGCATGGGATTCAAATATGGTCGCCATACAATATCAAGCTTTGACAATTGTGGCCATATGGTGTTCATGTCCCCCTTTTCCTGAGAAGATCCTGATCTTTTAACAAATATGTCTCCTTCGTTGTGTATTTACCTCCTTTGGCAATATGGTAAATCTAAACAACTGTTTCCAACTCCAAGAGCGTTTGGCAGGAGGTCTATTCTCTTCCCATCCAAGTACAGCTATGGGGCAGATGCGTACCAATTGGAAACTTCTCTTTTTTAGAATGACCCTGACTAGATGCTAGCTGCCAGGTTTCTACTTTTTGGCTCCTGGAAACATTCCATCCACTCCCTGAGCCTAGTTATCATCCTTCCAGTAAATAACCTTTTATTTACTTTATCAAGAGTTTTCTGTTTTCGTTTTTTTAACGTTTATTTTATTTTTGAGAGAAAGAGCATGAGTGAGGAAGGGGCAGAGAGAGAGAGAGAGGGGAAAGAAGATCCAAAGCGGGCTCTGCACTGACAGCAGCGAGCCTGATGCAGGGCTCAAACTCACAAAACCTGAGATCATGACCTGAGCTGAAGTCTCAGACACTCAACCGACTGAGCCACCCATGTGCCCCAAGAGTTTTCTTATTTATTTGTTTAATGTTTATTTATTTCTTTTTAATGTTTATTTATTTTTTTAATGTTTATTTATTTCTGATATAGAGCATGAGTGGGGGAGGGGCAGAGAAAGAGGGAGACACAGAATCAGAAGCAGGCTGTAGGCTCTGAGCTGTCAGCACAGAGCCTGACGCGGGGCTCGAACACACAAACCATGAGATCATGACCTGAGCCGAAGTCGGTCACTCAACTGAACTGAGCCACCCAGGCGCCCCAATGTTTATTTATTTTTGAGAGAGAGAGAGAGAGCATGAGCAGGGGAGGGGCAGAGAGAGCAGGGCTCTCCGAGCCGTCAGCACAAACCCTACGCAGTGCTCGAACCCACGAACCGTGAGATCATGACCTCAGCCGAAGTTGGACAGTTAACCGACTGAACCACCCAGGTGCCTGAGTTTTCTTATTTTTAATTGCTAGCATACCAGAAACTAGCTGATAGATTTACCAAACAGCTATATAACCTTGAGGAAATTACATCCTTTCTAAGGATGATAATAATATCTGCCTTAGAAGGTTGTTGAGAAAATTAAAGGAGGTAAACTGCTTAGCACATAGCTAGCCATTTTGCTATCCTTATTGTTGTTGCTGCTATATGGAGTGCATAATCAAAAGACAGCACAAAAACATGGGTGCCTTTCCTGTGGCTCTCGGGCATTCATATGAAAGCCAACAGACTGAAGGGATGTAACATAGGGGTTTTCTCTCATATATCCAACAGCCACCTTTAAAATCAATTTTCAAGCATAAAACCTGACCTCGGTTTAGAAATAAATGGAATTATTTTCAGTACTTGCTTCTAAGCCTTCCTTCCCAATGCCAGCTCTCACTCACCGATGATCTTTAGTGGTTTTGCTTATTTCGGAATCCCCATAAAATTCATTCAAATAAAATTCTCCAGGGCATCAAAATTGTTGTAGTGGACTGGACTTCCCTGACAATGAGTTATCAGTCACAAAGTACTTTCTCCAGCTGCATAGATATGAGGGGAAGAACACCTTGTTTATTCTCCCCAGTTGAGCAACTAGCCCAGGCAGGGCCAGAGATAGCAGAGTAAGTGATAAGTGGCTGGATATATGATACGATTATTAATAACCTGATTGATCAACCTTTTCTGACAATCTCTTGCCCTAAGTAGTAAATTCCCCAGTGAAAGCAAAACATGTGAACTCAATCTAAAAAAACAACAAAATGTTACTTCACCCACTCTACACATTTTTGCCCTTTGATCTTATGGTCCCTTTCATGTGCTGTTTGATTCCAGTGGACAATTCAAATATATGTGGATGGATTTTTTTTTTCCCCGTAGAAGTAATTAGGTTGTTTGAGATAGTACAAGCTGAGGAGTACATACTGATTAAAGGCTTCTGCTTCCAGTTATAGAGAGCCGACCTTAAATCTCCTCTCCTCCCTATGGTGCAAACTGTACATAATTGGGAATATTTTGTACCAGAACCAGAGAAGGCATTTGTACGCAGGGTTTTTGCTACACGGAGCTCATGGAACCAGGCCCACTTTCAAGGTTTATCTGCAAGAAGAAGAAGTCACTTGGGCACTCACAATGCTTCACCATCGCACTGGTAGCTGGGATACGACTGCACAAGAGAGTGGTCTTTTGCCTGGCGATCTTAATACAATATCTGTAAATTCAGACAGACGTAGTTTTGGATGGCTATTTTACCTTCTGAAATGTCCTCAGACAAGAGATCTTTTTATTATTCATAGAGATCAATAGCTTATATTCACAATCTGTTTTGTCGTTATGATTCAGAATCAAACCTTGTTCGCTGCATGTTTCCTTGAAAACTGACAAGTTTGGGGAAGAGAGGAAGGGAAGGTAATCGTTAAAAAGGCACAAAAGGGGTGACTGGGTGGCTCAGGCAGTTAAGTGTCCCACTCTTGATATGGACTAAGGTTATGATCTCACAGAGAGATGAAATCGAGCCCCATGTCAGGCTCTGCACTGACAACATGGAGCCTTCTTGGGATTCTCTTTCTCCCTTTCTCTCTCTGCTCCCCCACCCCCAGCCTCTCTCTCTCAAAATAAACAAATAAACATTTAATTTTTTTAATGTTTATTTATTTTAGAGACAGAGAGACAGAGCATGAGCAGGGGAGGGGCAGAGAGAGCCGGAGACAGAATCCGAAGCAGGCTCTGGGCTCTGAGCTGTCAGCACAGAGCCTGACGTGGGGCTCAAACCCACAAACCATGAGATAATGACCTGAGCTGAAGTCGGACACTCAACCGACTGAGCCACCCAGGTGCCCCAATAAATAAACATTTAAAAGAAGGAAGAAAAAACCCTGTATGAATTAGTTCCCTGTCATATTTTCATCACTATTCTTGGCTTCGTGTCTGTATGGATTTCACTTAAGAACATGGGGTAAAATGGGCCTGGCTGTTTTTGCAGCTATTGACTTTAACTGGCATAGCCTTTTCATCAAGTCCAAAGGGAATGCATCACTTTGGAGGTATCAGCTTGAGTTGGAAGGTTTACAAATAGCCTTCATCTTTCTGCATAAAGATTCAGGCAGTGCTATTTTCTGCAACATACCAAACAGTACAGTTGCCACTTATCTATTTGAGGTGCTCCCAACAAATCAAACTAGATAAGTAAATGCTCAGGAAAATGCTCAGTATTATCACAGGAAAAATACTAACAGTGGCCTGTGAAAGGGAGACACAAGGCAAAACACGTTAAATGTGGAAATGCACATAGTATGGTAACTGACACACAGTTCCATAAATGTTAGGTAAAATCATAATAACACATATTATTAGTTAATTTTTATTCTCTTAAAGTAGATCTGACTAATCATCTCTTACAGTTCCAATTGCCTCCTTTATGATGATAAATCTCAAATGCATCACGAACCCAAATCTCTGAACTGAGTTCCAGGTGTAAGCAACTGATCGATTGAATCCAATATTTCCTTCAGTGTACCTCCAGCCCGTCATACCCAGTATTTTTTATCTTGGCTTATCAAGTTTGGAAACCTAGGAAGCCTTAGATTCCTTACTCATTCTTCACTGCCTGTGATTGAGTCACTGAATCATTCGATTTCAGCTCCAACATCTCTTTAATTCATCACTTCCTGTTCTCTACACTTCCCATGTCCTTTTCTTGCTCACATGCACATTTCTCTCAAAGGAATTATTGCAAGATCTTTGGCACTCTTCCGTTGGTTATCTTTAAATTATAACACATAGCATGTATATATATATACATTCATATATGACATAATTATACATATATGTAACTATAACGTTACATATAATAAATATAACAATATATAATATATCATGTATATAACATATGTAACAAATATATATATGAACTAGGATTAGCTACATAATTTGTGGGGCCCTGTACAAAGTTAAAATGAGAGAACCCTTCTTCAAATCTGGAAAAAAAAAGTACTGTGAAAGGGACTAAATGTGTAAAATATTCTTTTTTTCCAGTCTCTCTGTCTCTTTGTTTTATTTTCCACCTTCATGGTGTTTTTTATTTGTTATTTAAAGTAACAGTCCCTCCAGGGGCCCCTGGCTGGCCCCATCAGTTCAGCAGTTAAAGAGTTAAGCTACCCACTCTTGTGTGACCGAGCCCCTGGTCAGTGCAGAGCCTGCTAGGGATTCTCTCTCTCCCTCCCTCCCTGCCCCTCCCCCACTGATGCACATGCTTTCTTTCTCTCACAAAATAAATGAATAAACTTAAGTAAATAAATAAACTCGCACTCCCTCCAGCGTGGGGATATTCACAAGGTGAGTGGAGAACCTCACAGGCGCCCAGGGCCAGGCCCATGATTCTCCATGCGGCACTCTCAAGGCCCAGCAGCATCTGAAATACCCTCACACCAGCTGCCAGACGTGTGCACTGAGATCTGCCAGGGCTGGGGAGTCAATTGCTCCCTCAACACACGGCAGACCAGTGCCCCCAAAAGAGGGCACGTCTTCGTGTGGGGATGTTATCTGTACCCAGATAAAGATTGAGCGGCACACTCTTTCCCTACCCAATCACCCCTGGAAGGAGCAATAACTCATGATAAAAATATTCTTAGAGAATTCCAAATTTTCTCTCTAAATAAAATATATTGCAGTGATTAATTATATAAACTTTGGGGTCACAGAGCTTTGCCTGCCACCAGCTTTATGATCTTGGATAAATTTATTAAATTCTCCAACCCTCTAATTATCCCAGATGAGTCTGCAAAATGAGATAATAATAATACCAACTTTATAGGATTTTTCATAAGGGCTAAATGAGACTATCATGTAAATTGCTTGCTTGATGTTAGCTCTAACTGATATAAAATAGTCTACCTTATCCTATTTATTGTTTTCTTCTATGAATCCTAAATTATCTCTTATTAATATTTCCACTATTGATTTGTTAGCATTTTCCTATTATAATGTTGCCCATCTCTTTATTTTTAACTTTTCTTGTATCATTTTTTTTGTAGTGTGGCTTGAGAAAATAGCATGTAGTTATTTTTTTTAAAGCATGGGAGACTTTCATGGGGAAATTTAACCAAACTTACTGAGTTTAGTGATACACTAACTATGACCATATGTTTTTACTATTACTTTTCTTCTTCCTACTTCAGAGTTTTGCTCTTGGTTAATTCCTTTTTACTACTTTGGTTTGGAAATTATACATCCTTACAATTATTCTGTCGGTTTCCCTTAAATATGTAATAAACGTCTATTAACAGATGCAGATTTCTATCTACGCCAACACTTAAACAAAACAAAGCTCTTAGTCGTTTTCTCTTACTAACTCCACCTTTGCTTCCATGTTTCTTAAATTTGAGTATCACTGTTCCCTATATGTCATTTCTTCTCTTTTTGACACTTTTGGCTCCTTTGCAGTGCATGCTCCATTTTTGTGTGTCCATGTGTGTGTGTGTGTGTGTGTGTGTATGTGTGTGTGTGTAAATTTTATGAGTCATTACATGTCTGAAAAATGCATTTATGCATTTATTTTCCCGTCCAATTGAATGCTATTATAGCTATGCACCATTCTGATTTTTCTTCCTATCTTTGCAAACACTGTTTGCAAACACTGCCCTACTGTTTTCCCCATTCGATGTTGCAAGTCTGGAATCTAAGGCTGTCTAAGTATCATTCATTGTAGGTAAACACTTTTCATTTCAGGTTTTATCTTTTCTTTTTGGAAACTTTAAAGATTTTATTTTCATCTTAATTGAGATTCAGAATTTTCACCAGAATAAGTTCAGATGTGTCTGTTTCACTTTTGCTCAGCCTCTGGCAGACTCTTTTAATCTGAGACTGAAGCCTTTATGAAGAAACCAGAATACCAAGCATCAATAGAGTAATGTCAAAAAAAATAAGAGTCTTCCCTAAATATGGTAGTGGGCGTCTAGTCAGCTGTAATTAAAACTCCACAGCCTTGTCCCCACTTTTCTGCCTTAACAAATGCTTCTTAATTATTCATGGTGCTTCAAGCACATTCGGGCATATTGTGCTATGAAGCAAATAAGAACATTATTATTTACAGCTATTAATTTCCATCAAATACTTTCCCTTGGGGGTAAGTTGAGGCTTCTCTTGTTCAGTGCTCTCATTCTGTATTGGACATCTCTCAGAGGCTAACTAGCCAGGGAACACTCAATGACACATCACTCCCCTTTATTATTCGGACACAATTTTGGGGCGCCTGGGAGGCTCAGTCTGTTAGGCGTCCGACTTCGGCTCAGGTCATGGTCTCCTGGCTTGTGGGTTCGAGCCCCTCGTCGTGCTCTGTGCTGACAGCTCAGAGCCTGGAGCCTGCTTTGGATTCTGTGTCTCCCTCTCTCTCTGCTCCTCTCCCACTCATGCTCTTTCTCTCTCTCAAAAATAAATAAACGTTAAAAAAAATTTTTTAATCTGACACAATTTTATCAGGCACTCATTTTGTTACAAACCCCTAGTTGAGCAAGAATTCCACATAAATGAACATGTTGAATCCCAAATGGTATGAGGAAGTAAAGGTTGCTTTAAGACCGTGGCACCAAAACCTTATGTAATATTTTGTTTCTTTCTTTTCCTTCAGACACTACATCGTGGCCTGACCTGATTGTTTTCCTGGATTTTTCTTTTTCCAGTTGGTCATACCCTCATTGATCTGATGCTCATGATATGAACACCTCTATCTACTTCTATTTGTGTGTGTGTGTGTGTGTGTGTGTGTGTGTGTGTGTGTATGTTTACTGCTCCTTGGGAGATTTCTAACTGCCTGAGTCATTGGCTTTGGCTGCATAAATTGGTGAGCTGAGGCTGCAGATATGGAGCTGTCCCGACCTCACTCCCAGGTTATAAATGATGCTGTCTGGCTAGAGGACACTGCATTAATGGGCATTATGGATGGGCCTGCTCTATTTCAGAACTGTGCTTTTCAAGCCAATCTCTGTCTGAGACAGGGGAGATCTAGAAGGCTATGGTAGAGGGAAAGAAGTTACCTTTTTCAGGTGAAAAATAAGTGTAAGGTAACCATAAAGTGACCAGATATGAAAGCAGTAGAGGTATGCTGGTGACAAAAAAAAAAAAAATTAAAAACCTCCTATTTTTTTGCCTGAATAATCTATTAAAATCTCAGTTTCATTTTACTTTATGTAATAAAATGAAACACAAAATGAAACAAAACAATAAAAACACCTCTCCTTTTATTTTTTAATTTATACCAAATCATTTTTATATTGAGGGACTAGAATGGAAATGTATTGCCTATGATAAGTGCATTTTAAAGTCAAAAGGAAGTAGGGGAGGCTACCTTGGGGCAGAGAGGGGGCAAGATAAATGATTATCGCTGGTTCAACATGAGTCAAGGAGGTTGGTGTTGGCGGTAGCCTTCTTAGGGGGTGGAGCGACAAGCCGTAGGACAATGACTTGCCATGTCAATAATTTACCTACGTGGTTATCCTATTTACTATAGTTCCTTCAAGGGAAAAGTATCTTTAAAAATGTATGATTATTGATAACTGAGGAAGGAGGAGGAAGTGACATCAGCTGGGATTTTGAACTTAGGACATCAGGACTCTGTTTCCTTCCCTTACATTAAATTCCGGAACGATCTTAAGCAAGTTATTCCACCTTTCTGGACCAGCTACTCCTCACCTGAAGAGGAATGTGACAACTGCCCCCCTACATTGACGTGGAGAAGATTAATGCAATGATGTGTTTCAGTGCCAAGCATAGTGCCTGGGGGGATTGAAAGTGAGGTGCAAATACCTGCTTCTCTCATTCCACCCCCTCCTTTGGATCGCTTCCCATCTGTCCTGCCTGCATCGGCTTCCTTTTTAAAATATGCTTCATGCAGGTTTTTATATTTCAGTTGAGAGTTTACAGTTAAGCACTTGAGACTCACATTACCTGCCTTTGAAATGCTCTCAGTTTCCCCTTGGACGTCGAGAAAATCACAGTGCCAGATAGGTTTTGTAAACCAGAGCAGTATCCATTAATTCAGTCCCTAGAATATGGAGAGCAAAACACAGAACCATTTTTACCCTGACAATTTCCAAGGCATCGCTGCTTAAGACTGAAATAATTTGAGAAAACAGATCATTTGAAGCTAATGGCATTCAGTCATGTTCTCAATTTAGAGACCTTCTACTGAGTATCAATTACTACTCACACTTCAGAGAGGGTAACAAATCAACCCGATTTCGGATCATTTGATATGAGAGAAAAAAAATTACTAGGAAGCTTTATGTAATTTTCACTTTCACTGCTTAAGCCAAAGAGAGAAAATGATAGAGAATCAGAGACCAAAATCTAACCTAATCAGTGAAGTTCCTCCTGGCTAAAGAACTAAAGACTATTGTAAAATTGTAAAATTCTTAACTAAGGAGCAATAAATTCTTACTGTTAAGCTTTTTAGACAACAGAAACTTAAACATTAAGAAGAACAGGGCATGATCAGTCCCTCAAAGGGCTTACACGCATTTCCTAAATTGATCTGGCTTCTAATTTCTTCCTGGTGCCTTGGGAGTGGAGTGTGATTATCTGTGAAGTGATGAAGGTTCTTTGTGCAAAGCACATATGCCCCAGCCCCAGCTTAGGTCCCTATGAGGGAAGTACAGTCATTAAGTCTCACCAGCATGTTCTGGAGGCAAAGCTATGTCCGACAAACAGACAGCTGAGGCCACTTGATTTAAATGTTTTCTCTTGACCCTCAAAGGCACATCTAATTGGTAGAGAACGTCTTTGTGCTAAAACTGGCCAAGTCTTTCCTCCAGATCTGAAGTGAGGGAAGAAATGTTTATTTATGGATGAATGTTCTGGGGTAATGCTCTGGGGTAAAATCACCTGGAAGACACAGGTACAGATTGCCTTTATAAATTGATGGGCGATTACATCATGAGTTGGCATCCACTACAGATCACAAAAGTCAGTCCATAACACTGCAGGTGACTTAGGTATGGGTGAGACTCCTTTGACCCTTCATGGGCATTTCGGCTTTGGACTCAGTATGTCATTGCCCAGCCCACTTTTAAGTATACTTAAACATCTTTCTTGAGTCCTCATTGACAGGCTCATTACAGGGTGACTCCATCTTGACAACTACTAAAAGCATAGTGCTTCCCAGCAGGTGTGCCATAAACAGTATTCACGGAAGCTATGTGTCTCTGTGATGAGTGTGCAATGCAAGTGTAGCATAGCCCCAATTAAGAAGTGCTGCCACAGGTGCAGTGTTTTATGAGGCATCATCTGGGTCCTGAGCAGAAATTCATAAGCCCGTAGTGTTTGCATGCTCACTTGTTAAAACATGTTAAAACTCACCAACGCAAAATACTACCAGCAGATATTTAAACTTTGCTGGGTTTTTACTTTGTTGTTTTTGTTTTTACTCTTTCTTTGCTCCCTTCCTTCCCTCCCTCCTTTATTCCTTTCTTGGCCTTTTATTTTATTTTTCACTTCATTTACCATGAGGTTTTTGTCTACTTGAAGCCAACTACATATTAAAAGTACCAATTATGTGTAAAACATTATGCTAAGCACAGTTGGGGACATGGCTACAGCTATAACAATGTCCTCATCCTCAAGGAACTTACTTTAGTTCTCAGTGCAAATATGTGCACAAATATATATATAGCAAAATAATGATGATAATATACACCAAGGAACACTATGCATGCGTATACAAAGCCCTCTTTGCATAGAGACATTTACATAGAAACAAAAATGGCACCTGAATTGAGCATATTCTGACAATAAGAATTCAAGACAGATAAGATAGTATAAAGAGATAAGAAAACTAGGGGGTCAGAGCCAAGTTTTTTACAGCTTTTAAGGCATAGTGATTAAAGGTTAGTGATATGATTAGCCACCAAAACAAAACAAACACCCCTTGGAAAATTAGCAGATGATAGATGGTTTGGGGATAAAATGATGCATAATATATATATGATCAGAGCCATAGGCCCAGAGTGTTGAAATCCAGAGTCAAGAACTAATGTTTTGGGAAGATAGGAAGCCAGGACTTTATAGCCTCATAAAGTGATAACATTTCAGGAGAGAGTAGATATATAGGTCACTTAGACAGTTGTGAGAGGAGGAATATGTCAGGACCTTGGGAACACACACCCTTTGGAGGTAGGAGGAAATCAAGAGAGGAGCCAGGTTAGTGAAGAATAATGGACGTCAGAGGAGAAGGCATCATTAGATCAGATGCTATGAGGATCCAAGAGCATGAGGACTTAGAAAGGACTAGAATGTATAATTAGGCATAGAGCAGAGCATCAGACTTGTAAGTCCATAGTTTGAGTTTGTATCCTTGATCTACCACTTAGCTGTGTGAACTCAGGGAAGTTATTTACCCATTCTGGCCCTCCATTGTCTTATTCATAAAATAGAATTGTGGTTGTAAGCAAACATGGAAAAAATAATTTGAACAATACTGGCAAATAGTGAACAATATAAATATGTTCTCTTTCTTTCCCAGCAGACTCTCTTCATGCCTATTTACACCAGCTGCATTGAGACTGATCTAAATGACGGTTGCAAGTCCTGAGTCCACATGACTTGTTAGCTCAAGTGCACCCAACACTGATCAAACATGCTTCTTTAATGTTTTGTTTTTGCTTGGTTGTCTCCTAATTCTCAACAAAAAGAATCTAATTGACCCAACCTAGTCAGATTTCTTCCCCCCAAGTCAATCAGCGTTGGCCAGAGATCAGAGTAAGGTGGTACTGAATTGGGCACCATCAGAGCTGGGGAGGTGCAGGCTATCTTAAGTGGCAGAGATGGCCAAAGTGGGCTTGATTGCCATTTCCCATACAAAGGGAACAGATAAAGGCTAGAAAAGGTCAAATAGAAATCCTGGGTTCAGAGTGCCATCTTCTGTTTATGTGCTTATAATGCATAGAATGGGGGATCTAAAGCACTCTAGTTGGCCAGCACAGATTATAGCTTATGGTTCTAGTCAAGCTAATGGCTTCATTCACCAAAACCTAACAGTGACAGAGGAGGTGGTAAGATACCTCACTCTTACACACATGCCCTCTTCTGGAGTTTCTGCTACTAACCATTTCTATTCAATCACTGAACTCTCCAGCCAGAGGACTGATGCTATACAGACAGAATCGTGCTCTGAGACAGGCTCTGCACTTATTATCTGTGTGACTTTGGTTGAGTTCCTTAATATCTGTGCCTCAGTTTCTTTTTGTGTTAAATGGGAATGTATTCACCAGCTCACAGTTTGTTACACCTAGCACAATGTCTGACCTATAGTAGTTGTTAGATAAATGTTATATGCCCTTGAAGAGTGAACACAGAGTGGAAACATTTACTATATGAGACAGAGTGAATCAGAGGAAATGAAGCTTGAGCAAAAGTCCTAAGATTCCATTTCTTTTTTTCTCTATGAGATGCCCTAGTTATGTGATGTTCGAATCTCAATTTTCCTTTGAACTTCAAATTTCTCATGTACAAACAGGGATAGTCTTTAATTGCTATGAATATTTTTCTAGATGTTCAAAGGGCCAAGTGAGCTAGGGTGTAGGAAAACACTTTACAAATTAGAAAATGCTGAATACAAAGTATCATGAAACCTTATTCTAATCATTATTATTGAATAACTGGAATTTTAAAACGTAGTCCATATAGATTTTGTTTTTAAAACATCATTAAAGTAGATTCTGGAATAAAATATGTTATTCTTAATCTCCTAAACAGAAATTTCTTATGATGTGGGCCAAATATGATGAACGAGTGGACTTGGCTTTGTCCATATGCTACTTTAAAAATATGGCTAAAAATGTTTTGAAAACGTGTTTAAAATGGGAGATTTCATACAAAAACCTATATTTGCATCTTCTCTTGAAAAAGAAAAGGAGTGTCTTATAATACAGAGACAACATTTCACGTGGGCATGATGTAGCAGCTGAGTAGCAGCTATCTACTTCCAACAGTGCACGCACACATTCTGGTTTGCCAGAGTCTCCACTACTCCTTAGTATACTACACACTGAAGCTGAGTGTCACTATTTATCAGCAAACACTATTTTATTCTACTTATACCACAGTGTTTGGATTTGTTGTTGTTGTTTTCAGTCTTATTTATTTTGAGAGAGCGAGAGTACCAGCAGGGGAGGGGCACAGAGAGAGGGAGAGAGAGAATTCCAATCAGGCTCTGCACTGACAATGCAGAACCTGAGTGGGACTTGAACCCACGATCATAATAAGATCACAACCTGAGCTCAAATCAATAGTTGGACGCTTAACTGAATGAGCCACCCAGATGCCCCACTACAGTGTTTTTTGTGTGCCAAGTATTCTCCTTTATTATTTACTTTATCTGCCTGTGCCCCCTGTCCCAAAATATGCATAACTACATCAGTATTCCTCCACGGAGAATCCATTTCCTGGGTATAACACCCAGGACAGAGTCTGAACCACCAATAAAATGGTATGATCAAAGGCACAAAAGTGAATTATTATTATTTAGAAATAATTCCAAATATAAGAGTGAAACATGCTGTTGTCTTCCTGTTAAATATAAAACTCATAAATCTGAACAAGACACTCTCAGCAAATGCCAATTAATCTAAGTTTCCCTACAGTTGTTGTGTATTTTTCTTCTCACAAAACCAATGATATTGAGCTGAATGCACCTGTGAATGGGATTCCTAGAGTCTGTAATCTCTAATATCATATGTAACATTATCTGTGTTTGCCTTTGTCTAGGAAGAGGTCCCTTATCATCATATAAATTCCTAAATATTTATTCCTTGATATTTATTTATATCATATATATATTTATATCAATTAATATCAATAATTTATATCTATATACATATTTATATCAATTCCTTTATATTTATTCCTAAATATAAATTCCTTCACATTTAATGTGAAAAGTTGCTCAACATCACTAATCACTAGAGTGATGCAAATCAAAACCAAAATGAGAGATCACCTCACACATTTTAGGAGAGCAATCAAAAAAAAAGAAAAAAAGATCAGTGTTGTTAGGGCTGTGGCGACTAGTAGCTCTTGTATACCCACTGGTAGGAATGTTAAATTGGTGCAGCTACTATGGGAAACGGTATGGAAGTTCCTCAGAAAAAATTCAAAATAGAACTACCATTAAGATCTGGCAATCCCACTTCTGGGTATTTATGTAAAGGAATTCTAATCAGATCTTGTAGAGACAGCTGCATTCCACGTTTACTGCAGCATTATTTATAATAGCCGAGATACAGAAGGAACTTACATGTCTATTGACAGATAAATGGATAAAGAAAATGTTGTATATGTATATAAGGGAATATTATTCTGCCTTAAAAAAAAAAAAGGAAGTTCTTCCAATTGCAACAACATGGATGAACCTGGAGGACATTATGCTAAGTGAAACAAGCCAGGCACAGAAAGACAAATATATACGATCTCACTTTTACATGGAATCTAAAATAGTCAAAATCATAGAAGCAGAGACTAGAATGGTGATTGTCAGAGGCTTGGGGGAGGGTAGAATGAGGAGGTAAGGGTCAAAGGGTACAAAGTTTCAGCTATGTAAAATAAATAATTTTTGGAGCTCTGTTTACAGCATAGTTGCTACAGCTAACAATACCGCATGGTATATTTAAAATTAATTAAAAGTTATGTTAAGTGTTCTTACCACACAAAAAATCATCATTGTTATCATCATAAAGAGGGTGGAGGAAACTTTGGCCTTGATAGTGGTGATGTTTTTGTGGGTGTATACTTATCCCCAAAGTCATTGACTTGTATACATTAAATACATACAATTTTTTACATATCAATCATAAGTCAATATTTTGGTTTTTAAAAATCACTATCCTACAGAGAACTAATAGTACTTTAACAATAGTATCTAAGTCTGTGTTGAAATTTAATAATTATGGGAAGAGGAAATACATTTTCTCAGCCAATCCTGATATTGAAATATGGTGGGTTGAAGGCAGGGATGTCACAGTGAAAGAAACTTGTGTATGTGTGTAGAGGTGTGTGCACGTGTGTGTACGTGTGTATATATGTGGAAATCCTGATTTCAAAAAAAAATAATGGAAAATTGGAAAAAAATCCTGAAATATGCTCATATCCAATGAGATCTACTCAGATGCTGCACACACTTTTTAAGAGACAATTTTCCACTGATCTCTCATGTTCCATCAAGTCTTGGGAGCAGAGGTACTAACTTTCCTTTTATTCCAAACTATGTTTCCAAGGATGTTTGTATAGCAAAAAGCCTTGGAAGATGGAGACCGTCACACTCTGTAGCAGAGGGCAGGATTGTTCAGTAACCAAGATAATGTCTCCTTTTAGAGCAAAGTTTGGTTTACAAAGAGGCTAAAATTTTAGACCCTTCACAGTTTTTGACAACATTCAGCCTCACCCAATCCTCTTTCTTAGAGCCCTTTGTCTCATTTCTTAGCCTTCCTCAGCTACTTTGGGGTCAATATTCCCATCTATATTGCCAAAATCCACTATCTCTGGCCACACTTTCCATGGAGAACCTGGAGATAAACTAAAATTTAAAGTTTTCAGCTGATTCAAGTCCCTGGCCCATCAGAGCATTACTGGCATCTCAAACTTTTAATATTCCAGTTGAGAATGGAAAAACAAAGGAATGAAAAAAAACACATCTTTACGTAAACATTGATTCTTAAGTTAAGTAGAATAGAAACTGATAGAATCAGGGGATCTTGTGCACGTCCCCCAAAATTACACCGAGCCGTATGAGGATGGCAAATTTGCTCAGCCCTGAAAGAGGTAGGGTGATGGGTATCTTCTCTACTCTATGAAGTCCTCACTTGAAGTAAAAGGATATGAATCCACCATACCAGTGCAACAGTCTTATTGATTTTTTCCACTGTAGTTCAGTTTATGTTTCTGAAACACTTTAGTGACTTAAACTTAGGATGCAGAATGGCTGTTTACTGAAGGCTCACTCTGAAATAGCTATTCTTACCTCACTTATATTAAGACACATGGGAGGGGGAAGTGAGCAGAAGCAAAAAATGGAAATAGATGAAATTTGCATTAGAAGGACGTATTAAGTTGTTTTGTGCTGGCTTTGATTATCTTATGTCAGGAAGACTTGCTAAGAAAATGGAGAATCTGGAACTTTTAAAAAATAAATTTAAAATTAAACAGCTTTTAGGTGTAAGTTGAAGCTAAGGAGATAGATGTCTGTCAGTGTTTTATTCACACACACACAGATATGTTAAAAATTTTTGAAAAAACACTTTTTATAGGTAATGAGATATTCTCAAAAAAAATCTTAATTTCTCACTTTTCCCTTTATATTTTGACCTGTTTCCCTTCTTATTTAAACCTTCATTTGAAGGGTGCCTGGGTGGCTCATTCAGCTAAGTGTCCTGCTTCGGCTCAGGTCATGATCTCATGGTTCGTGAGTTTGATCTGTGCTAACAGCTCAGAGCTTGGAGCCTGCTTTGGATTCTGTGTCTCCCTCTCTCTCTCTGCCCCTCTCCTGCTCATGCTGTGTATCTGTCTGTCTGTCTCTCTCTCTCTCAAAAATAAATAAACATTAACAAAAATTTAGACCTTCATTTGAAGGTTTTGCTTCTAAATGTCTACAGATTGTGACCCAGGAATTCCAAAATGCGTAATTGGGAATCTTCCTTCCAAATATATGGACAGTATAATGTACTGGAGAAATACCATCCGCACTTAGAATCCTCCCCCGCTGTCCTTTGAGTGGTGTGGTATCCTATTCAATTATGCGTTATTTATGTTTGCCAAGTTAAAATGAATGAAAATTTAATTTTAGGTTGAAAATTATAAATTCACAACACATAGTGGTAACTGGGGATGCTCTACAGGCCAGAGGCTGGAGGTAGAGAACAGGAAGAGAGAAGATAGGTTCAAAAGGTAAGTTCCATCCAGGGATGGAATGCACAGTATGAGACTCAGGACTGCTTTCTCGAGCACGCTAATTCCTTCCTGGGGTCGACAAAACCAGGGCTTCTACACATCAGATAGATAATATTTTCAGGCCTTTTGGGAATAATAAAAGTAGAGCCTGCAAAGTTAAGACAGGTAACATCAGAGATGCATGCCACTGTATATATCATCCTTCACTCAAAGAAAAATCTCGTAAGAACAAACAATCAGATCACAGCTTTTTTTCCCCCTTTACAACCTGTGCCCCTTTCACTTACACTGGAGCATCAAATGAATGCTTCAGCAGAAGTTGGGGGTGTTTAATAATTTAACAAGCACACGGGTCTATAGTATATTATTAGGCAATGTCAAATGAAGAAAAGACATTTCTTCATTTAGCAAGTTCTACTGAGAGATTCTTGTACTTTAGACATGATGCTAGATGCTGGGAATACACTGATAAATAAAACAGACAATATCCTCACCCTTGTAAGATGTACATCCTAGTGACCACAGTGTATACGGTAGTTCCCGCGTATCTGTAGGAGATAACATTCCAGCTCCCAGTGGATGCCTGAAACCGTTGCTGGAAGCCGAGCTATCCCAGCCTGAGTGGCAGGGCCGGGCTGTGGACGGATTGGTGACTGCAGGGCGGCCCGCCGACAGTGAAGCTTCTTGTACTCCCACTTTTAGGTAATTTGGCCTTTTTAAAGTACCTGGGGTATTGTCTGTTGGGGAATTGCCCTCGGCAGGCCCCCTGGGAAAAGAACCATTAGCGAAGAAAATAAGTTTCCACAAGAAATCGTGCGGCCTTACATTTAGCCCTTGCCATCCCCTATGGAGACTCCTCTACTTACAGGAAGGAGAGCCTCATACATTTGCCAGCAAAGAGGGCCTCTAAAGGAGAGACATACGGATTTGAAAGTCTCACTCTGGCAACTAAGGAGTGTATCTCTGGGCACAGGTGGCTTCAACCCCTAGGCCCACCTGGCCCCCCGGAGGCATTCCAGATGATGACTGAACCTAGTCGGTTAAGGTACAGAATGGTCCATTCGTTCCTAGGTGCATTGTCTCTCTGAGAATGTATGAGGCATGGGTTCTAGGGTCCTTTTGGTCCCTTCCTGGCACCTTGGACCGAGGCAAACACATTGTTCTTCTGGCCTCAGGTGGTTAGGAGGTCATGTCCCTGTAACTGTTCCACTTGAGGTGTTGAGAAATGGAGGGCCTTTCATGCGAACAGCAAGGCAAATGCTTTATAGACTGTAGATAATTACAGATAAACGCAGATGCATAATGGAATAATGTAAGAAATTAATCAATAATCAAAGGATATGCGGGAAAGTTAGGGGAAAATCGCCATGTTATTTCTTAAAGGTTGATTACACATAGGAACATTTTCAAAGTTAGGTAATGTTAGAAAAACATAGATGATGTATGTTACAAGGAAATCACTAGCGAATATAATGCCACGTTTACTATAATAAATTGGCCAGTTCAACACGCTGCTATTGTCTGTGTCCATTTTACTTCAGTTTTAGTTTTTCATTTTAGTTTTTTATTTTTTAGTTTTTTATTTTAGTTTTGTTTTATTTTCACCGACACCGTTCTTTCTTTGGGAGCCCCTGGTTGCTGGAGCTGGTCTCCAGCAAACCATAGATAATACCCAACCCCAGATAGACTATTTTTTTCTATGCATGCATACTTATAATAAAGTATAATTTATTAGGCACAGTAAGAGATTCACAACAATACTAAAATAGAACAACTGTAACAATATGCTGTAATAAAAATTATGTGAATGTGGTCTCTCTTCTCAAAATACCTTATTGTACTGTACTCACCCTTCTTTTGAGGTTGTAAGATGATAAAACGCCTGTGTGGTGAGATGAAGTGAGGTGAATGACATAGGCCTTGTGGCTGTAGTTAGGCTACCATTGACCTTCTGAAGATAAATCAGGAAAATCATCTGCTTCTGAACTGCAGTTGGCTGTAGGTCACTGAAACGACAGAAATACTGTACATAAGAAGCGATTACCATTATAGTTCATGGGAATATGGAAGAAAGAAAGCAGGGTGAAAATTGAATAGCCCACCTAGATCTGAACCAGAACAGGCAAGTGTAAGGGGCTAGCAGCAGAAAAAGAAGAGGGAATTGGAAAGACTCAGTAGGAAAACCTAGTGGTCAGTCCTAGTTAGTTTTCTTTTTTCCTGGGCACAGAGCAAGATCCTTTTGTGGCTAAGTGTAACAGTTGCTTGGTTAGGGTCAATGTACTATAGGAAAATATGGTGTGTGTCATTTCCAAGCCAAATCATTGAATAGCCAGGGCATAGCTCCATGGTGGTCTCTTTCTTGCCTCAGCAAACCAAAAGAACTGTTGTTGAGATGGCAGAAGCAGAGGGTTGAAGTGGACACATGGATGACAGTTTTTGGACAGTCACCCTGCTTTGTAGTGGCCTCTGTGTGAAAAAGAAGCACATTTTCTTATGTTAAGATTTGAGATTGTAGTGCACTTTCTTTAGTGTAGCTTAACATGCCCTAGCCACTACAGTGGGGCTAATGGACACATAATACATGAATATGTAGAGTCATGTATTTATTGAAGGTAGGAATGAGATGCTAGGAAAGAGGGGCTGGGAAGGAAGGGGGAGAGTAGGGAAGAAATCCACTTTCTTGAAGCCAGTAAATGAAATTATAGAAATCCCTTGTTGCTTTACAGAAGAGCATATCTAACTCCACTTCAATTTGTTTGCCAAATAAGAAACAGATTGGAAAATTACTTAGAGTACAACTATTCTTAAGAATTTAATGAAAGAAGTATTCTCTAAGACCAACAACAAAAAAACCCCATAAAGTATGTATGATAGAGTTTTTGTTTGATCCACGTATTACCACTATATCATATTACTAATTTGATTTCATTCATATGAAATGTGCAAGTACAAAATTTTGTGTTGTCTGTGTGTGCATGTGTGATATAAAACTAAGTTAATTTTATTCAGTTCCACCAGGGAAATTTCAATGTAATTTTTCAACTGCATAATGAAATGGGTTTTAGGTGGGTAGGCTCAGATCTCTGACTTACACAGAAAAGGAATCATTTTTGTTTTGTTTTTCCCCAAACCCTGGAAACAAATAAAAAACATGCAAAATGTGCAATACATAAGAATATCAGTAATAGACTTTAAAAAATTGTTTTGGCCTCAGTTGTGGAAAAATAACTACCCCTGAAATGGTCATTTAGCAGCTATTGGTGCCTTGTTCTCCTGGCACTCAGAATTCGTTCATTTATTAATTCATTCAAATATTCATTCACTAAAAAACATATTGAGTGACTATGATATGCCAGACCACATTGAAAGTTCTGAGAATTTATCTGAGACCAAGACCAACATGGTCCATGTTCTCTTAAAGTGTATATTCTATTGGGGGAGGGGGGAAGAATATAACTAATAAATTAAAAAGAAAACATCAAATAGTGTAAGTGCTATAAAGAAAATAAAACAGGAAGATGGGATATCGAATGTCTAGGGTCTAGGGGCTTCTTCAAGTAGCGTGGCCAGGTAGGCTTTTCCAAAAAGCCCTCTTTAAGCAGAGATCTTACTGGCAAGAAGGAGGCACCCTTGCAGAAATCCGGGGAAGTTTGTTTTCAGGCAGAGGGAATCAAAACTACAAAAGTCCTAAGCAGGAAAGGGCATAGCATTACTCAAGGAACAGAAAGAAGACAGTTATAGCTCCGGCAAGGTGAGCCAGGGAAAGGTTTGTAGTAGTTTGTAGTGGTTAATGTCATGTGTCAACTTGACTGGGCTAAGGGATGCCCACATACCTGGTAAAACGCTATATCTGGGTGTGTCTGTGAGGATGTTTCCAGAAGAGATCAATATTGGAATCAGTAGACTCGGTAAAGAAGTATGAATGTGTGTGGGTTAACCATCTAACCCCTTGATGACCGAAACAGAACAAAACAGTGGAGAAAGAGTAAATTCTCTCTTTCTCTTTTTGAGCTGGGACATTCATCACTCTTCTCCTTATACATCAGAGGTCCTTTTTCTCAGGCCTTCAGGCCCAGACAGAATTATACCACCAGCTTTCCTGAGTCTTCAGCTTGCAGATGGCAAATTGTGGGCTTCTTGGCCTCCATAATTGTATGAACCAATTCTTATAATAAATGTGGTAAATTTTAAATACCAACTCGACATTTGAGAAAAGATGACAAGTTGCAATTAGACAATGACAGTCTGAAACTTATGACTGGAGAAAAAAATGAGGAGGCTATAAAAATATATTTAAAACCATGGAGCTAAATGATACTATCTAGAGAACGAGAGTGTCTTGAGTGAGAATGTCTATTGAGAAAGAAGAAATAATCTTCCATTGAGCTTTATGACTCCCTGTATTTAGAAGACTAAGAAGAATCAACAGTAAGGATGGAGGGAAACCAGGTGAATACATATTTTTAAAGCCAAGAAAAGTTGTAGATTAATTGTATTAATGGCTATTGATAGGTCCTATAGGAAGAAAGAGAAAGGACTTCTAGGTTCTGGCATCATGGAGTTCATTAGTGACATTAATAAGAGCAGCTACCAAAGAATTATACAAACAGAAACCCAAACAGTGCACTGAGGAAAAAACAGTGGAGGTTGGCATAAGAAAGTGGAGAAAGTAACTGTAAACAATTTTTCTAGGAAAAGTTGCTGTGAAGCCAAGTGGAAAAGTCATACCATAGCCAGAAGGATGACATGAGACCAAGGGAAGTTATTATTATTTCCTAAATGGAAGTTTCTAGGCATGTCTTAATGATCATGGGAGTAATCCAAAATCAAGGGAGACATTAATGACTCAAGAGAGAAAAAAAAGATGATTATATGTGAGAAATTCTTGAGAGAGAGAGAGAAGAATTAGAATACAAAGCCTAAAATACCCCATGACAGAAGCAGGTATATTTAATCCATTGGAACAGAAGGAAGGCCTGACAGTAAGGGTACAGATATAGGTAGATCACTGGATTAGAGCTGATTCAGGCTGGCTGTTATTAGAAAGGAGATCAGGAACATCCGCACATGGTCAGCAAGGGCAGGTCAGTGTTACAGGCACCTGAGTTACTAGTTCGAGTGTGTGTTTAGGATTTTTTCACTCCCACATTTGTAATTAGAGATTATGCTTTTTTGGTGCTGTAGTGAGTTATCATTTGCTTGTCTGCTGTGCAGCTCCCAAAATTCCATGGCTATTGTCCCCCCCCCCCCCCCGCCCCGCAACTATCCCCATTCTTTTAGATTTTATATCTTTTAAAAAATGCGTTACAGTAATTCTATTGAGTACTTGGCTGGTAGAAAGATTAAATGGGAGCACTTAATCCATAGATTTTACCAAGAAGCTTATAAAATCTTTTTAAATTTTTTAACGTTTATTTATTATTGAGAGACAGAGAGAGACACAGCATGAGCATGGGAGGGGCAGAGAGAGGAGGAGACACAGAAGCTGAAGCAGGCTCCAGGCTCCGAGCTGTCAGCACAGAGCTCCACGCAGGGCTTGAACTTACAAACCACGAGATCATGACCTGAGCCAAAGTCAGACACTAAACCGACTGAGCCATCCAGGCACCCCTAAAATATTTTTAAATAGAATAGTCATGGTACCTTTGATTTATCAATACAAATTTAACTTTAAAACTATAGAGTATAACACTTGATAAACTTGATAAAATAAATTGGGTTAATTCTATAGTCACACACACCCAAAACTATATTTAAAAGTACGTTGCCCTCCCGTTTATGGACTGCATGTTTGTGTCCTTTCAAAATCCATATGTTCACACCCTAACCCTTGATGTGATATTATTAGGAGGTGGGAATTTGGGAAGTAATTGGGTTTAGATGAGGTCATGAGAGTGGGGCTCCTATGATGGGATTCATGTCCTTACAAGAATACAAAAGATTGGATTGACTCTTTCAGACATGTGAGGATGCAGAGAGAAGCTGGCCACCTGCCAGCCAGGAGGCAGGATCTCACCAGACACTAGATCTGCTGGAACCTTGATCTTGGACTTGTAAGAAATAAATATTAGTTGTTAAGCCATCCAGTTTATGATATTTTATTATCAGCATCCCAAAATGACTCAGACACCCATCGTGTCCATTTTTTCTTATCTGGCCTTGCCTTATTCATAGTGCAACAAATTGTAAGATAATTAAAATGACTACATCAGAATCATGGGTTTTGAGACATTCATGAAGAGATTTGGGGCAACCTGTGCCTTAATCAAAGAGACTCAGGGACGTTTCCTCCAACAAATTTTGTTTTCTTTATTGTAAACTGCATCGGAAGCAAACTGCAGTCTTAAAATACAGGTATTTTGCTCTCATTGTGATTATTGTAGTAGACAATTCTTGAGACTATCTTCATAGCCCCTGTGCCTTTCCCACATAAACTGTTTCCATAACCATGGTGACACAGGTGTATGGTTGCCCTTCTGATCTTGAGGAAATAGGTATTAGTCAAAGTCATTCTATGTGCAAGGATCTGGGAGCAGAAACCCAGTTCATAATTCCTGAAATGACATGTTCTCAGTTTTGGAATTGGGATGGCATCGTAGCATCGGAATTTCTGGGAGAATTCATTTGGCCTCATCTGGGTCATGTGTCTACCCCTGGGCAATGGTTATGACCAGTAAGACTATGACATGGCACAAGAGTAAGGACTTTCCCCCACCCCATTTTTATGGAAGACTGAAAATTATAGAACGCAAAGAATGATTTTGACTGAAACTGTCATTATCCGAAATGTCAATAAACTGAAAAACTATCTTTATGATCAGAAAGCTGGAATAACAATATACTGAAAGGAGAATAATTTACAAAATGAGATGATCAATAGTGTCAGAAAGTATAAAGCAAAACCATTTGATTGTTTACTTTCAAACATGCAGTTTTAATAGTTTAGAGGGATCCTGAAATCGTTTCAATATGTAAATAAACTAGGTGGGGGTGGGGAGAACTTCTAAAGCAGAGACCACAAGTTCTAAAGCCCTGGTTGTATCCTATTTCTTGACCTGGTACATTTTATAAATTTGGCAGGGAAGGATAGTAGGATGTGATCCATTTGTAAAGTATTTCTCATTCTCAGTGTCCAAAACATGAATACTCGATGGAGTTTTTGATGTGTTTTAAAACCAACAGTAGAATTCTTAAAGAATTTTCCTATTATAGAAAACCATACTTAATACCATCTGTGTAGGAAGATCTGATCCAATTCGTGGTCACGGTTTTAACAGACTACTGAAAAATTCTCACACACAGAATGAGACCAAGGAAAATCTGATGAATTAAGTAATTAGGTTTCTTGAGTACCTTCAAGTGAGTCAGCCTCTTTCTTATGTGTAGAGTTTAGTCAGAGTCAAAATGAGATATAATTGCTGATAGAAATTAACTGTGGCCCAGACCAGGATGTCCAAATTATAACATACAACACTTAATGTATAAGTTAACAGTCTTTGTAAACATTAGAAAAGGGCTTTACCTTATGTAAATATAAGCTTACTTGTTGGGATGATTCACAGAATCAGAGGAAGGCTGAACTAGCTTCCCAAAGCACAAGAACTAGGGCGGCTTTGAGAAGCTCAGCAGTGGAGCTGAGAAACCATCTTTCCAGGGTCCTGTGTCACGTGAATTCTGCTCCAACAGCCTTATATTCCCAATTTCCATTCAAGACTTTTTACTCTTTAAACTCTTTTGTTTTTTAATTCGAGAGGGAAGGGGAGAGGGGCAGAGGGAGAAAGAGAGAGAGAGAAAGAGAATCTTAAGCAGGCTCTGTGCTCAGTGCTGAGCCCGACATGGGGCCTAATCCCACGACCCTGGGATCATGACCTGAGATGAAATCAAGAGTGGGATGTTCAACCGACTAAGCCACCCAGACACGCCAAGATTTTTAACTCTTGAGAGAGATCATCTAATTGACAAAGTCTGAATCAGGTGAATCTCTCTACCTCAGGATCAGAATCTCATGGCCAAAAGACACAATCGTAGTGATATAGAGTAATTGTGAGCGGTTACAATGTCATCTTTGAGCTGACTTCTCTTTGACTCTTCCATTTCTCTCAATCTGTTTGATGTTTTATTCATCTCTGTACATGACCTATCCTAAATGTTGCTATCTGCCTCAAAAGTCAAGTACTGGTAGTTAAATTTAATAAGAACTTTCTATCACTCATTCTCTGTTTTAAATGTTTTTCATATGTTCTTTCAATACAAGATAGTTTTTATTATCTCCATTTTACAGGAAAGTAAACTGAAGCAGGGAGTATCTACCTTTCTCAGTTCATAGTAGTAGAGACAGGATTTTAACTAAGCTGTGAGTTTCTGAGCTGTGCTCTTAACTATTATACTATATCTCCTCTGATAAAATGCTTATAAAACAGTCATTTGGTTAAAAAAAAAAAAGCAATCTTTCTGATCTTTTTAGAAAGGCTAATATTGTGTGTTTAAAGTGGGCTAAAAGTTGTTCTTGTCTCCACCCACACTAAGAGGACTGATCATTAGATCAGCTTTCTAGAGGCACACCTTTCTGGACGTGGAAGAAATATCCACACCACTTTGTGCACAAAGTATCTCCCCTTTCACCTGCTAAGAACACTTATCCAACTATTGCTGCTGTTTCTTCTCCATAATCAATTTCTTTTTTTTCCCTTTCTATCCTAGATCGTGGTGATCAACATGCAAACACATATAAAACATCTCTTGACTCACTTCCTCACTGGCTACCACTCCATTGCTCTGTTCCTCTTTATACCAAAACTTCTAGAAAGAGTCCTCTGTACTCTCTGTCATGAGGTATTTTCTTCCTATTTGCTAAACTCTCTCCAAAAAGGTCTCCTCCTCCACTGCTCTTCTGAACATGCCCTTGCCAAGGTCACCTAGGACACACTCTGGAAAGTCAAGAGTCAATTCCAGACTCTCCATCCTACATACCGTTGATCACTGTTTCTTCTTCATGTCTCCTTTATCCTTACACACTTCTGTGACAAGTTTTCCACCAGCTTGAATATCATCTCTACTCTGGTGATTCCCCCAATTTCATCCCCAACCTAAACTTTTCCTCTAAGTCTATACTCTCATATTTTAAGTCCTTTCTTGCCGTCCCTACTTTGATGCCTTGTCAGAAATTATACATCTACCACATCCCAAAAAAAATCTTGATCCGTATCAAATTTATATTAAATCTTGATCCAGTACCAAATATAAATTTACATTTATATTTCTAAGAACAAAACCCTCAGTTCATCCTTGACTCTGGTAAGAGACATATCTACATGGCTCTGAAGGCTCATTTCCTTCCAACTTTTAGTAGTTCATCGATAAGTCAGCTCCCTGGGATTGAACCAGGCTGTGAGAAGATAGGCCTTTAGCTGCTGTTCTCCTGGCCAGCATACAAGGCTGTCCCCAGGCCCTTCATGTGCAGATCTTGGTCCTCTGCATACCCACCTCCTAGCATTGTTCCTGGCCAGGAAATTCTTTGACTCATTTCTTATTATTAGCATTCTAAACCACTGTGCATTCCCTCCCCTCTTTTGGGCTGATCTGTAAATAGATAACAAGCTGTGGGGTCAAGAGCCTTTTCTTTTTCAGACCTCTGAGTTTCACATCCAGCCTGTTGGCTAAGGAGGGCCCTTTCTGCTAGAACTCTGGTGCTTACAGAACATCCATGCTTGTCCCATGCTGTGGAATAAGGACAGTCCAGGGAACTTCGGGTTGTTCTGTTAATTCCCTGCTTGTAAGACTATCTCCCACAAGCTCTGTGCTATATCTGTGCTGTGTGGTACTTGTGATGTGTGTGGGTGACATCCTTGAATAACAGACCTTTTCCTTCCTCTCACACTCTTCAACCAATCCGTCAGCAGCTCTTATCAGCCCTTCTTTCAATGTATATTCAGAATGTGACCAGTTATCACGCCCCCAACTACCATCTGATTGAGGACACCAACATCTCTCAACTGTATGATTTAGGCTTCTAAATGGCTTCTCTGCTTCCACCCCTGCCCTCTCTGCAGTCTGTTGACAATGCAGTAGCACAGAGGCCCTCCTGAAATGAAAGTGCAAATCAGGCAAAAACCCTCCTGGGCACTCCATCTTACTTACAGCAGGAAAACCCCAGTCCCTGTACAAAGACGATGGCCCTGAGGGCATGACCTGACCTATACTCCAGAAGATAACCTGACCCATGCTCCACTTACTCTCAGATCTCACTTCCTACCACGTAAGCCTTTGTCTGCTGTGTTCCTCTGCTGGGGCTGCCTCAATGAAGCACCACAGACTGGGTGTCTTCCATAACAGAAATTTATTTTCTCATGGTTCTCAAGGCCAGTAGTCTGAGATCAAGACATTGAAAAGTTGGTTTCTTCCTGAGGCCTCCCTTCTTGCCTTATAGGCTGTTTTCTTCTGTGTTTGTATCTGTGCCCTTATCTCCTTTTCTTATAAGAATACAGTCATATTGGATCAGAACCCAATGATCCCCCTTTAACTTAATTACTACTTTAAAAACTGTATCTCCAAATACAGCCACATTCTGAGGCACTGGGGTTTAGGACTTCAACGTATGAATTTTCAAGACGTGACAACCACTCTGAGCATGCCCACTAGCCTTTCCGCACATTCCAGAGCTTCAGCTTGGCTGGAATGCTCCTGTCTCAGGCCCAGAACTGGATGTTTATCTATCTATTTGGACAATGCTTCTTCCAGATATATCTATGGCTCTATTCCACACCTCGTTAAGTCTTTATGAATATATCATCTTCGCTGGAAGGTTTTGTCTGTCCAACCCTCCTATAACCTTCAAACCCAAGACTTCGGTCACATTCATTCATTTCCCTCCATAGCACTTATTATTTTGTTTACCATCTGTCTCTCCTAACTAGAATATGAGTTCCAAGAAGACCTATATTAACTGCTGAATCTCAAGAATCTAGAATAGTGCCTGGCACATAGTTAACATTCAGTAAATATCTGCTGAAAGTTGAATTCTTTGATGCCTAAATTAGTTGGTTTCTGAATATGGCCTGGATGGGCAAAAATCTGTTCATTTCCAAATCTAGTGAAAAATAAGTTATTAATAAAAAATCTGAGTTCTTGTAGCAATACAATGGTATTAATAATAGAAAATGTAATGAATGGTAGAAATAAATACTATGGAGCATAAAATAGAAGAATAATAAATGGAAACTTCCATTATATTTTTTCTGTTCAAGCCAACATATTCACTGGAGTTCTATTAGAGTAAGCATAAATTCATTTTATTCTTTTCTAACCTTAAGACTTTTCTCCGGGCACCTGGGTGGTTCAGTCCATTAAGCATCTGACTCTTGATTTCAGCTCAGGTCATGATCACATGGTATGTGAGATCGAGCCCCGCATTGGTCTCTCTCCCACTCTCTCTGCTCCTTTCCCGCTTTCTCTCTTTCTCTCTCAAAATAAATAAATAAACTTAAAAAAAAAAAGAGACTTCTCTCTCCAGGTGGTCAAGTAGTGCTGGGGCAGCAGGTGGGGGTGGGGGTGGAAGACATCTTTCCAAATGGACAAGCACTGTTGCCCAGGCACCAAGGTGGATGTGGGAACCCTGAATCAAGTCTGTGAAATTTCCTCTCTACTTGGGCAGAAGAGAAGGGACTGCTGGAAGAGACATAGCCCAGAGCCGTGCCAAAGGCAAGCGCAGAGGCACTTTCCCTGATGAATTTTACTTCTACCTTATGTTTCTTGGAAGCAGAGTGTGGTTGTTAATACATCAGAAAGACTGGGGGCTATAAAGAGGAGGAGGAAGAGTTGGAGCGGTACTCAGTAAATACTTTAAAGTGCCCCAGGGATTGAGAGAAGGCCTGGAGTGAGTGAGACTGTTTACCAAACAAAGCTTATATCATCACATTTCATATTTTGCCTGGCTCCCACGATGTGAGCTACATAAAAATGCATTCGACTGTGGCATTCCCCTGCTCCGCTGGCTTTAATTAAACTTGCTTTGTGCTTAGGAAATTAGCAAACTCTTTGCAGTCGAGGGGAGAAAAACATGGGTTATTCACATGGGTAGATTTTTCCCTTTAATTCACACAGCTCAAATGCTTTGTCATATTCAGCGACTCTGGTGGCTACAGCACAGGGCCAGAATCCATTAGCAGAGGCTGCTCACCATGGCTGTAGAATGGGATTTCCACCTGACTCCAGTGCACATGATTGATGGCATCAGAGAAGAAGGTCACTGGGTTCTGGCCCTTAGCAGGGATCTGTCACTCTGTAAAATGGCCCCACAGCAATGAGTAGAAACAATGGGTCCCCTTGTTGAACCAACAGGGGCAGTGGCTTAGGAGGCGTTTCCTGGCCCTCCCTGCTGACAATACTCCATTTCACGTGCGAATGACCAGCTGATGTTGGAGGTCTGAGCCCGTAACAAACCACCTTTCACTTTTTACAAAGAAATAACATTATCTGCTGAATTGTCAGGCATGAAAAACTAATCCTTTGGCAGCAGCCGTGTGCAATATTTCAGTTAAGAGGTAAGGGACATGTGGAAGGGGAAAGAAAATAAAACCCTTCTTTGAGGAGATTGGGGCATGATTTCACTTCACTTAAGTAGAAAACACAAAGCCAGTAAAAAGTGATTAAGGCACAGAACAAAACTGATTAGAGAGCAGAAATCTGAAACTCCAGAAGCCTCAAATCTGTTTGAGGCCAAGACTGGCTTGTTGACATATGTTCTTAAGTTAAAGCCACAGAACCAACAAATGGCCCTCCTGCAGCCAGTCTCTGAAGACCACAGCCTACATAATGAAACTCCAAAACTTTCAGAAAAGATAACCAGTCCTTAATTACATCCCTTACCTACTTACTACTTCTTAGATTACTTGAATAATGTAAGTTTCTGAATTCACTCATTATGCTTTCTCTGGGCTCCAGTCTCCTCTTCCTGAAATAGCCCCATCTTCTTGCCTTCACATGTGTAACTTCTGGTAGAAAGTTTCCCAAGCTGGGATTCTGTTTCCTTTGGTAGATTTGCAGACTCCAAATAAGCCTCTTTCAATATTCTATATGTGACATCGCTGTTGCTATTAGGTAAAAAATGAGCCAAGCAGCCTTACGATGGGTCATAGACCTGATTGGTTAATAAGTTACGTTAACCTTGGGGTTCCCTTGAAGAATACCTAGAAGCCACTGGCCTCAAGGTTCAAGTCCTAACATCCCAGTTTGAGTTACCTATGTGCCTTACCTGTGCTTCAGTCTTCATACACGTTGACATATCATTTCCTTTCATCCAGACTCCAGTTCCTGAGCAGGCAGTGCAGTATATTTCTAATTTGGGGTACAGACTGTATAAAAATGCTCCCCTTTACCTTCTTTCAAAGCTCTGGAAGTGAAGAGTGGCTCTCTCCAGTGAGAGGATTTTTTGCCTTAGACACACACTCATGAAAAGTAAATGCAAACCAGTCCACAAGACATATTTCAAGGGGCTCTCATGCCAGCATTCCATGCCCTAAAGGAGCATCTCTCTGTCATTTGCACCCTCTTCTGTCTAATGAACATTTGTGTGTTTTTTTTTTAATTTTTTAATGTTTATTATTTTTCTTTTTTTAAAAACTTGTTTTATTTTTTATTTTTTTAAATTTACATCCAAATTAGTTAGCATATAGTGCAACAATGATTTCAGGAGTAGATTCCTTAGTGCCCCTTACCCATTTAGCCAATCCCCCTCCCACAACCCCTCCAGTAACCCTGTTTGTCCTCCATATTTATGAGTCTCTTCTGTTTTGTCCCCCTCCCTGTTTTTATATTATTTTCATTTCCCTTCCCTTATGTTCATCTGCTTTGTCTCTTAAAGTCCTCATGAGTGAAGTCATATGATTTTCGTCTTTCTCTGACTAATTTCACTTAGCATAATACCCTCCAGTTCCATCCATGTAGTTGCAAATGGCAAATGGCAAGATTTCATTTTTTTTGATTGTTAAGTAATACTTCAGTGTGTGTGTGTGTGTGTATAAATATATATATATTATATATTTAATATATATAATATAATATATAATATATATTATATTATATATATTTAATATATAATATAAATATATATATGTATATACATACATACACCACATCTTCTTTATCCATTCATCCATTGAAGGACATTTGGGCTCTTTCCATTCTTTGGCTATTGTTGATAGTGCTGCTATAAACATGGTGGTGCATGTGTCCCTTCGAAACAGCACACCTGTATCCCTTGGATAAATGCCTAGTAGTGCAAATTCTGGGTAGTAGGGTAGTTCTATTTTTTGTTTTTTGAGGAACATCCATACCGTTTTCCAGAGTGGCTGCACCAGCTTGCATTCCCACCAACAATGCAAAAGAGATCTGCGGAGAGAGACCCTCCCCATCCTCACCAACATCTGTTGTTGCCTGAGTTGTTAATGTTAGCCATTCTGACAGGTGTGAGGTGGTATCTCATCGTGGTTTTGATTTGTATTCCCCTGATGATGAGTGATGTTGAGCATTTTTTCAAGTGTCGGTTGGCCGCCTGGATGTCTTCTTTGGAAAAGTGTCTATTCATGTCTTTTGCCCATTTCTTCACTGGATTATTTGTTTTTTGGGTGTTGAGTTTGATAAGTTCTTTATAGATTCTGGATACTAACCCTTTATCTGATATGTCTTTTGCAAATATCTTCTCCCATTCTGTCGGTTGCCTTCTAGTTTTGCTGATTATTTCCTTCACTGTGCAGAAGCTTTTTATTTTGATGAGGTCCCAGTAGTTCATTTTTGCTTTTGTTTCCCTTGCTTCCAGAGACGTGTTGAGTAGGAAGTTGCTATGGCCAAGATCAAAGAGGTTTTTGCCTGCTTTCTCCTTGAGGATTTTGATGGCTTCCTGTCTTACATTGAGGTCTTTCATCCATTTTGAGTTTATTTTTGTGTATGGTGTAAGAAAGTGGTCCAGGTTCATTCTTCTGCATGTCGCTGTCAGTTTTCCCAGCACCACTTGCTGAAGAGACTGTCTTTATTCCATTGGATATTCTTTCCTGCTTTGTCAAAGATTAGTTGGCCATATGTTTGTGGGTCCATTTCTGGGTTCTCTATTCTATTCCGTTGATCTGAGTGTCTGTTCTTGTGTCAGTCTTGATGATTACAGATTTGTAGTAGAGCTTGAAGTCTGGGATTGTGATGCCTCCTGCTTTGGTTTTCTTTTTCAAGATTGCTTTGGCTGTTCGGGGTCTTTTCTGGTTCCACACACATTTTAGGATTATTTGTTCTAGCTCTGTGAAGAATGCTGGTGTTACTTTGATAGGGATTGCATGGAATATGTAGATTGCTTTGGGTAGTGTCGACATTTTCACAATATTTGTTCTTCCTATCCAGGAGCATGGAATCTTTTTCCATTTCTTTGTGTCTTCTTCAATTTCTCTCATCAGCTTTCTATAGTTTTCAGTGTATAGATTTTTCACCTCTTTGGTTAGATTTATTCCTAGGTATTTTATGGTTTTTGGTGCAACTGTAAGTGGGATTGATTGCCTGATTTCTCTTTCTGTCGCTTCATTGTTGGTGTATAGGAATGCAACTGATTTCTGTACGTTGATTTTATATCCTGCAACTTTGCTGAAATCATTAATCAATTCTAGCAGTTTTTTGGTGGAATCTTTTGGGTTTTCCATATAGAGTATCATGTCATCTGCGAAGAGTGAAAGTTTGACCTCCTCCTGGCCAATTTGGATGCTTTTTATTTCTTTGTGTTGTCTGATTGCAGAGGCTAAGACTTCCAATGCTATGTTGAATACCAGTGGTGAGAGTGGACATCCCTGTCTTGTTCCTAACCTTAAGGGGAAAGCTGTCAGTTTTTCCCCATTGAGGATGATATTAGTGTTGGGTTGTTCATATATGGCTTTTATGATCTCGAGGTATGCTCCTTCTATCCCTACTTTCTTGAGGTCTTTTATCAAGAAAGGATGCTGTATTTTGCCAAATGCTTTCTCTGCATCTATTGAGAGGATCATATGGTTCTTGTCCTTTCTTTTATTGATGTGATGAATCACGTTAATTGTTTTGCAGATATTGAACCAGCCCTGCATCCCAGGTATAAATCCCACTTGGTCGTGGTGAATAATTTTTTAATGTATTGTTGGGTCTGGTTGGCTAATATCTTGTTGAGGATTTTTGCATCCATGTTCATCAAGGAAGTTGGTCTATATTTCTCCTTTTTAGTGGGGTCTCTGTCTGATTTTGGAATCAAGGTAATGCTGGCTTCATAGAAAGAGTTTGGAGGTTTTCCTTCCATTTCTATTTTTTGGAACAGTTTCATAGAATAGGTGTTAACTCTTCCTTAAATGTTTGGTAGAATTCCCCTGGAAAGCCATCTGGCCCTGGACTCTAGTTTTTTGGCAGATTTTTGATTACTAATTCCATTTCCTTACTGGTTATGGGTCTGTTCAAGTTTTCTATTTCTTTCTGCTTCAGTTTCAGTAGTGTATATGTTTCTAGGAATTTGTCCATTTCTTTCAGATTACCCATTTTATTGGCATATAATTGCTCATAATATTCTCTTATTATTGTTTTTATTTCTGTTGTGTTGGTTGTGATCTCTCCTCTTGCATTCTTGCTTTTATTTATTTGGGTCCTTTCCTTTTTCTTTTTGATCAAACCGGCTAGTGGTTTATCAATTTTGTTCATTCTTTCAAAGAACCAGCTTCTGATTTCATTAATCTGTTTTACTGGGTTTTTTGGTTTTGATAGCATTAATTTCTGCTCTAATCTTTATTACTTCCTGTCTTCTGCTGGTTTTGGGTTTTATTTGCTGTTCTTTTCCAGCTCCTTAAGGCATAAGGTTAGGTTGTGTATCTGAGATCTTTCTTCCTTCTTTAGGAAGGCCTGGATTGCTATATACTTTCCTCTTATGACCACCTTTGCTGTGTCCCACAGGTTTTGGGTTGTGGTGTTATCATTTTCATTGACTTCCATATACTTTTTAGTTTCCTCTTTAACTGCTTGGTTAGCCCATTCATTCTTTAGTAAGATGTTCTTCAGTCTCCAAGTATTTGTTACCTTTCCAAATTTTTTCTTGTGGTTGATTTTGAGTTTCATAGCATTGTGGTCTGAAAATATGCACGGTATGATCTCAGTCTTTTTGTGCTTATTTGGGGCTGATTTGTGTCCCAGTGTAAGGTCTATTCTGGAGAATGTTCCATGTGCACTGGAGAAGAATGTATATTCTGCTGCTTCAAGATGAAATGTTCTGAATATATCTGTTAAGTCCATCTGGTCCAGTGTATCATTCAAAACCATTGTTTCCTTGTTGATTTTTTGATTAGATGATCTGTCCATTGTTGTGAGTGGGGTGTTGATGTCTCCTATTATTATGGTATTACTGTCGATGAGTTTCTTTATGTTTGTGATTAATTGATGTATATATTTGGGTGCTCCACATTTGGTGCATAAATGTTTATAATTGTTAGGTCTTCTTGGTGGATTATGATATAATGCCCTTCTTCATCTCTTGATACAGTCTCTATTTTAAAGTCTAGATTGTCTGATGTAAGTATGGCTACTCTGGCTTTCTTTTGTTGATCATTAGTATGATAGATGGTTCTCCATCCCTTTATTTTCAATCTGAAAGTGTCTTTAGGTCTTGTAAACAGCATATAGATGGATCTTATTTTCTTATCCATTCTGTTACCCTATGTCTTTTGATTGGAGCATTAAGTCCACTGATGTTTAGAGTGAGTACTGAAAGATACGAATTTATTGCCATTTTGATGTTTGTAGAATTAGAGTTTCTGGTGGTGTTCTATGGTTCTTTCTAATCTTTGTTGCTTTTGGTATATATATATATATATATATATATATATATATATTCTCCCCTCAGAGAGTCCCCCTTAAAATTTCATGCAGGGCTGGTTTAGTGGTCACAAACTCCTTTAATTTTTGCTTGTCTGGGAAACTATTTATCTCTCCTTCTATTTTGAATGACAGCCTTGCTGGATAAAGAATTCTTGGCTGCATATTTTTCTGATACAGCACACTGAATATATCCTGCCACTCCTTTCTGGCCTGCCAAGTTTCTGTGGATAAGTCTGCTGCAAACCTGATCTGTCTTCCCTCGTAGGTTAGGGACTTTTTTCCCTTGCTGCTTTCATGATTCTCTCCTTGCCTGAGTATTTTGTGAATTTGACTATGATATGCCTTGTCGATGGTCAGTTTTTGTTGACTCTAATGGGGGTGCTCTGTGCTTCCTGGATTTTGATGTCTGTGTCTTTCCCCAGGTTATGAAAGTTTTCCGCTACGATTTGCTCACATAACCCTTCTACCCCTATTTCTCTCTCTTCCTCTTCTGGGACCCCTATGATTCTGATGTTGTTCCTTTTTAAGGAGTCACTGATTTCTCTAATTCTTAAATTGTGCTCTTCTGCCTTAATCTCCCTCTTTTTTCTGCTTCATTTTTCTCTATAAGTTTGTCCTCTATATTGCTGATTCTCTGTTCTGCCTCATCCATCCTTGCTGCCACTGTATCCATCCATGATTGCAGCTCAGTTATAACATTTTTCATTTCATTCTGGCTATTTTTTACTTCTTTTATCTCTGCAGAAAGGGATTCTAATCTATTTTCAACTCCAGCTAGTATTCTTATTATTGTGATTCTAAATTCTGGTTCAGACATCTTGCTTGTATCTGTGTTGGTTAAATCCCTGGCTATCGTTTCTTTGTGCTCTTTCTTTTGGGGTGAATTCCTTTGTTTTGTCATTTTGAAGGGAGAAAAGGAACTAATGAGGTAGAAAATTAAAATTAAAGAAAATTTAAAATATATATATATTAAAATTAAAAACACACACTCACACAAAAATTGAATAAATGATGCTAGATCCTAGGTGTGTTTTGGTCTGGGTGTTGAAAGTGGTTTGACAGATTAGAGAAAAAAAGGGGGGAGGAGAAGAAAAAAAAGGAAATCATTTGAGAACTTGAAAAAATGAATACACTGAAGTAGACTAAAATGAGATGATGGAGATAAAATAGAATTTGAAAATATATATACAGAAGTAAAGAATATGGTAGAAAAAAATAAACAAAAACATTTTTATTAAAAATTAAAAACAAAAATGAATTTTTTCTGTTTCTATATCCAAGAAAAGGAAAAGAAACAAAAAGAGAAAAAAGAAAAAAGAAAAAAATGGAAAAAAGGAAATCGTTTGAAAATTTGAAAAAGTGAACACTGTAGTAGACTAAAATAAAATGATGGAAGTAAAATAGAATTTGAAAAAATTTACACAAAAGTAAAAAATATAGTGATAAAAATTAAAGAAAAATATTTTTAATAAAAATTGAAAATAAAAATGATTTTTTCTCTTTCTGTATTCAAGAAAAAGAAGTGTAAAAGAGAAAAAAAAACAAAAGAAAGAAAATTGAATAGATGGACCTGCTAACAGACTTCAGTCTCAGTAGGACTGAGATCACTTCATTTTCCCCTAGAAGTCAGTCTATGTAGCGCTTTATTGTCCATAAACTAAGCCGGTGGTGAGACTTGTTTTTTTGAAGAGCAAAGTTGGCGCAGTTGGGCGGGGATCAGTGTAATGGCTCTGCTCTCCACTAGATGGCCCTGCTATCCTACTGGGGTGGATTGTTGCAGGGCTCCTAGGTGCGTATGCACATGCACAGGAGTGGTGAAAATGGTGCCACCCAGCTACCCAGTCTGTTCTCCTGGATCACCAATCGCACACCCTTCCTGTCTTCAGCTCTCGTCCACTCCCTGCTTTTTCACTCTCTGTGACCAGGCCCCAGGCAGTACCTCTCTCCCACGTTTTGTCTTAGATGCGGCTGTTTTACCCGGCCCCTTACTTTCAAAGGACTGTGACTTTGACCCCTTCTGCCCCTCTGTGGGAGGGTCTCACTGAGCAATGGCCGAATTCCGGCTGCACCCATGAATGCTTGCTGGACCTGCTGCTGCCGGTGCCCCAAGACTGCGGCCAGATGCCAGCCTACCCTAGAAGAAGTTCACGAGATAGTGTTGCAGCGGCTTTTCAGGGATTATGGAAAATCACAACACACATCTGGCACCGGGCTTCACCTTTAACAACCTTGTTCCAGCACCAACGAATGTGGCCGTTTTCTAGGGTCTCCTGGGACCAGGTGGCTTCAACAGTCTCTACCAAATGTCCTTCCTGCAGTGGATCCGCGTTTCCCCGTGTGGGCTGAGAACCTCCTGGACCCCACTCTGTTCCTGGGGATTTGCCTTTCCCACCAGAGCACCACCAGGTATCGAGCTACGGAGTTGCAGACTTTGCACTCCCCTTGTTTACAGTCTTAATGGAATTTAAACCCTCTCCTTTCTCCTTTCTCCTTTCTCCCTTTTTGGTTTAGTCCCTGTGGCTATTTCCGATTTTCTGCTTTCTCTCCAGCTGCTTTTGGGGAAGGGTGCTTTTCCCGTATTCTCCCCATCACTCCACCCCCAGTCTCTGTCCTCTCTCCATCTGCAAAAGTGGCTCCCTGCCCGCTGCCAGCTTCTCTCTCCCCAAGTTCACCTCTCTGCGCCACGTACCTGCTGAATTCTGTGGCTCAGGTTGTGCAGATTGTTGTGTTAATCCTCCAATCAGTTCTCTAGGTGTGTAGGATGGTTTAGTGTTGGTCTGGCTGTATTTCATGGACGCGAGACACACAAAAAAACTCCCATGCTGTTCCGCCATCTTGGCTCCTCCTCCTTAATGTTTAATTTTTTGAGAGAGAGAAACAGAGTGTGAACAGAGGAGGGGCAGAGAGTGAGGGAGACACAAAATCTGAAGCAGGCTCCAGGGTCTGAGCTGTCTGCACAGAGCACAACACAGGGCTCAAACTCACCAATGGTGAGATCATGACCTGAGATGAAGTCAGATGTTCAACCAAATGAGCCACCCAGGCACCCCCTGTCGAATTTGGATTTACTTTAAGTAACAATCTAAAATGCTTCAAAATGGCATTCTCCGGCCACTGAGTGAAAAATAGCATCCTATATTGTATCCCTTTACACCATCTTCATTATTCCCCCTTCACGATCTTTTCCTCAATTGCTATCAGGGATTTCAATATTCCACATGGGACAAGCCTGCCTGCTTTGTTTGCTACAGGGTTCTCCATCCAACATGATGACTAGTTTATAATGAACAAATATTGTTTGTTGACTGAATAAGTGAACAGATTACAAAGCAAGTATCTCTCAGAAGGGTAACACACAGATATTCAAAACACCTTCCCTAAGAGTAGGTTCTGATAGAAAGAAAGACACTCTCTAAGGATGGAGGACAAGGATCATGGGGGCAGTGTGTCAGAGTGTCTTACCTATAGTGTCCTCTGCAGGCAAATAACTTTATCCCCAAGTCTACTTCCTCATCTGTTAGCTAAAGTTGTTATAAAATTGACATTAACCAATGTAATACTGTGCATTATACTGTGTGTCAATTATTATGACTTTTCCAATTCTACCTATTGGCTCTTTTTAAAATTTTTTTAATGTTTATTTTTAAGACAGAGAGACAGAGACAGAGACAGAGTGTTAGTGGGGAGGGGTAGAGAGAGAGGGAGACACCGAATCTGAAGCAGGATCCAGGCTCCGAATGTCACCACAGAGCCCCCTTGAACTCATGAGCCAGCTGAGACCATGACCTGACCGGAAGTCAGATGCTTAATTGACTGAGCCACCCAGGTGCCCCTCTATTTGGGTCTGAATGATTAGCCCCAAAGACTAGTTGCAGTTATCAGAAACTGATAGAGGTGAGAATGACGTTACAAAACAAAAGTGTCCTTCTCTCTGATTGCTTGAAATCAATATGTAAGAGTCCCTTGTCGAGGGTAGCGAGCTCAGTGTCATGGCTGATAGGAGAATACATCACTGATGATGGTTAAAGATGATGCCCCAACGGAAAGAGTTTTGAAGCAGCGAGGACATTGAAAGTTTGACCACAAAACCTTGAAAAGATGGGGGAAAAAAAAGGAAAGCTTGAATCCAGAGTTAGGTGTGTGATAAAGAAGCAGAGAGCAACAATCCATCAGAGAGGCAGTCAGAAGGCAATCAACTTTTAAAGCATTTCTGTTGTGCTGCAGGGAAGTTTTCGGACTTTCAGGTCTTGGGATGTCATTGTTAAAGTGATAGGTACCCTGACCAGTGCTGCACAGGGCTGACCTAGTCTTTATCCACAGTGGCTCAAAACCTGCACATTAACTCCCTGGACTTGGGCCATTTGGGTTCCTGGCATAAGGAACTAACAAGGATAAAAAAAAATTCCTTTTACTATTTTTCCCCCATATCCCATAGAATTAACCATGCAATTCTCACTTATTTTGCACTGGTTTTTAGGTTATGGCCACCTCATCCATTTCTGTGTTCTTAAAACAGGCTTTGATATAGAATAGGTCTGAATCAAACTAGTAAAAAAAAAAGTGTAATATATTGAATAACAGTGTAAGGTTACATTGGAACTTTGAACCACAACTCACTGAAGTAATTGACCTTTTTTGTTCAGAAGTTTGGGTTTTTAGTGAACTGAGTTGAGAAATTCTGAAAACAACCCCATTCAGTCTTTCACCAGTCAGTAGTCAGTGGATTTTTTCCAAGAACCTCATGGTTCTCTTTAAAAACATTTGGAGATGGGAAATGCATTTCAATCAATCTCCTCAGTGCGGTTATGCAGATGACTTAGAGGAAAGGATCCAGCAAGCTTGTTTGGCATATCTTGCTTTGGAGAAGTGATCATAATCTATCTCCCTGTCATTTTTGTCCACAAGACAGAAACATCCTTAAGTGGCTGTTTGGCATTAAGGGAGAGAGGTTTCTCAGGTTCCATTGGGGAATTTTCTTGAGGATTCTCACTGTGTGTGCATGTGTGTTGGTATGTAAGGAAATATTTCCAGTAGTTGTCTCTGAGGAGGGGGCCTGGGGATTTAGGGTTTTGTTTGGAAAGGTGACTACTTATTTAAAACTTTTTATTTTGCATTAATGCCAGATTCACAGAAAAATTGCAAAGATAGATATCCCTCATCCAGTTTCTCTGTTTTTTTCCAATATTTTTATTGGACTAAAATACATACAGCATAAAATTTACCATGTTAAGCCATTTCTAAGTGTAAAGTTCAGTGGCATTAAAAATATTTATAATATTGTATAACCATGACCACCATCCATCTCCAAAATTCTTTTGATCTTGTAAAACTGAAAACCTATACCAATTTAACAAAAGCTTCCCAGCTCCATTCTACTTTTTCTCTATATAATTTTGACTCCTGTGAGTACCTCATACAGTATTTATCTTTTTGTCACTGGCTTGTTTCAGTCAGCAAAATGTCCTCAAGATTCATTCACACTATAGCATGTGTCAGAATCTTCTTCCTTTCTAGAGCTGAATGGTGTTTCATTATATGCAAATGGCACATTTTGCTCATCCATTCATCCTTTGATTGATGCTTGGGCTGCTTCCATGTTTTGGCTATTGTGAATAATACTACCATGAACATGGGTGTGTACATATCACTTAGAGCCCCCTGCTTTCGATTTTTCTGGGTATGTATCAAGAAGAGGAATTGCTAGGGGCTCTTGGGTGGCTCAGTCAGTTAAGTGTCTGACTTTGGTCTAGGTCATGATCTCACGGTTCACGAGTTTGAGCCCCGTGTCAGGCTCTGTGCTGAAATCTTAGAGCCTGGAGCCTGCTTTGGATGCTGTGTTTCCCTCTCTCTCTGCCCCTCCCCACTCATGCTCTGTCTCTTTCTTTTTCCCTCCCTCTCTCTCTCTCTCTCTCAAAAAATAAACTCCTCACTTTACACAGATTTTGCTGCCCCTCCCCCACTGATGTCTTTTTCTTACCAGATTTCATTTTTAACTTTATTTATTTATTTATTTCGTGGACAAATTGAAGTTATTTATGTAAGACATCTCCTGTCATAAGCAAAGGGATGGGAGATCAGTATCATTTGATACAAGTAAGGAAGGTGAGCTTAAGGTCCCATATGCTTTTTGGTCTGTGTGCAGATTCATGGTCCAAACCAGTGCTGTGGTCCCCACTGGGTGGTGGTCCATGTTCTCTTTATTCATCTTCATAGCCGGTTGGAAGTGGATTCGTGTGAGAGTTATGGAATGGAGTATGATTACCATCTCCCCAAGGAACAGGATTGGCCCTGATGTGTAGATGGGGGTAGGCGACAAACTTAGGTCTCTCTTGCTCTCCCAGATGTGACTTCAGGAAGACGTTCAACATGCTCACACCTCTGCTGAGGGAGCCCTACCAAGGATATGAAGACCTTCCACATGCAAGCTGAACCCTCCTCACCATGGGCACCACTTGACACGGATGCCCCAGCTGTGCCCCCCACTGACCTAGCAGCCCTGAAAACTGGGACACAGCCACTGCCATTTTTGACCTGGACCCATTTTTACTTTATACTTTTTTCAATGATTCAGATTGTTAATCTTGTGCATCAGTTTTTACGACGCATAAAAATATTAAAGTACAAAAAAATCCAACACATATACTTAATTTATGATAACTTTTATTGTTTCAAAACTCCGTTCAACACTTATTTATTAGGCACCTAAACTATGACCATTCTGAGGGACTGAGAAGAGATGGTTGCAAAAAATGCAATTTTTTCCTTTAATTTGCTTGCAATGTAAATTTTTTAGGTTTATTTATTTATTTTAAGAGAGAGAGACCAGAGGAGGGGAGAGGGAGAGAGAGAATCCCAAGCAGGCTCCAAACTACTAGCACAGAGCCCAACTCAGGGCTCGATCCCACCAACTGTGAGATCACAACCTAAGTGGAAACCAAGAGCCTGATGCTTAATGGACCAAACCACCCAGGTGCCCCATATTTTCTGTGTTATATATACATTTGCAAACAAATGTTTTACCTGGAATGATCAATAATTGAATTATAAGCATTGTTAAAAATTATGTGAAAGGACAGTCACACTTCATATTCCAGGCACCGTGGAAAGTAGGCATTTGACATGCTTTACCTGGATTATCTCATACCTCACAATAACTACTAACAAATAAGTGAGCATTATTTCTACTTATCTATGAAAACTTGAGGAACAACAGAGTCGGACAACTTGTATAAGGAAAACTGTGTGCAACAGAGCTAGAATTTAACCCCTTTCTTTATGATCCCTGAATCTCTATCTCTTTTCATTTTCCATGTGGTTTCTATTAATAAGTCAAATTCAACCATCCTAAAATCAAATAAGTTGGCTTTGCTGTTTCTGAACTCAAGCTAACTGACAGGGCAGGTAAATTAAGGCAAGAAGGCAGAGCACAGTAAAATTATAAAAGGAGACTCACCAAAAGGAAAATCAATGCACATTAATTTTGCATATTTTGCATAATTTTTAATGGCCACTCTAAATCACGCTGTGCTCCAGACGTTAGGGATATAAAGCACACTCAACTTCAATGTTCCTTAATGTGCTTGTAGCTCATAACTGGAACTGCATTCCACTATGATTTGTTCCCATTTTCATTAAATCTTGGGCTTTTAAAAAATTTTATTTCTTCCTCCTGTAGATTCACCCATAAAATATGTTGAGGAATCATATCTTCTCTTGAGGTCGTTTTTTCCAGGTACTGTATATTTCAAAGTGATGGCCCAGAGGTGGAACAGAGATTAAGTGGAAGAAGATGCATTGAGAGGGAGGCTGCAACTGTGGTTAAAAGAATAAAGCAGACAGAGATTTGAAGAGGAAATAGGCTCTTGGCTTAAAGTATCGTCTTCTCTTAATACAGGTGAGAGTTGGCACTTTTCGCCAGAGTTGTATTTTCATGAAACTCTGTATTTATTCACAGCTTCGGAATAAAGCTTCGGAAGTAAAGACTCAGCTAGAAAGTTTGAAAACTTAGTGAAATTCTGACTTTTCTAGAAGCTTAGCTCTCTTTGAATGGGGTATACACTTGGGATTTGGTTAAGTACTTACTTAGGTCAGATTTCATCTCTCTTTCTGGCTGGAGGGAGTATTAAAACAGTTATGAGATTAAGACAATAGAAAAACCTTGAATATGACTGTGCCTTATTTACCCACCAGGAAACTAGACCAGAAAAATCAAATGCCAATGCTTAAAAGTAGTTATTAAGCCAAGAATGTGTGTTCTAAGTCTTACCACTACAGACTGTCATTCCTTGAGAAAAAGTTACCCCCTTCCCCCAAAAAAGATTTGAGATTCTTCAAGATGTAAGTGAACATATAAATAAAGACAACTGAGAAGAATAAAATTCCTATCTTCATTGTATTTTAAACTGCTTGAAGGCAAGGACCGTGCCTTCTTCATTCAAGTATCATCCAGCTTCCCTGATTACCTTCAAAAATATTCTTCTCTGGTGAACCTGTTATTTGTGATACAACATCTACAACAGGGAATAATAGGTTTGTTTATATGTTTCATGATTTAGAGAACTAATTCAAGAGTTGAAGTTCAAAATACATAGGTTCTGCTGGGTATCACCTATTCATCTATGATTATCAAAAAGTAATTTACATTACAGAGCTGGGATGACATTAGAGAGAATACTTTAAAAAGTATAGGCCAGTATACAATGTTTTGTTATGTAGAGTCTAATTTATAGCTAAACAACTTAGCTTGCCTTCTGTTCCTTGATTATTTATATTATTTCTGCCCAGAGTATGGATACATTACAATGATTGTATAACAGGTTAAGCTAGAGCATAGGTTTTTCTATATATCAAACATTATTCTGGTCCCAAAAGACATATGCAAACACGGGGCACAAAATTACTTACTAGTAACAAGGCTGGCTTATGGTGAACATGTCAGATTTGATCTGCTTTTCAGATTATTCTGCTTTAATTGCCATTCTTCCAAGGTAAGCTTTAGAATGAGGTAATTCATCCCTTAAAACTTCACATGGTGCATGATGATAGCTAGCAGTTCATTCACTTTACTATGTACATATCTACTCTCTCCCCACCTTGTAAGACAAGCCATTGTTTAGGATGAATTATCCCAGATGCAGACCTTGAGCCAAGGATTTGAATGCTAGTGATTTATAGGGTAAATGCTCCTAGAAGAAAGGTAAAAGTGGGGGAGAAGCAGGACACACATTGGGAATAAACCAAGAAAGGTTACAATATCAGGGGAAGCTTTGGCCTCAGCCTGATCCCACCAGGAGCAATGGAGTACACAGTATATCTCAGAACTTGTGCCCTGGCTGCAGTGCTGGGGGTGTGGGAGGGAGACTGGGACTCTGCAGGAGACTCAGCAGATGTACCCTCTCTCCTTCACAGTTTATTGTCTGCCTGAGTCAAGGATCATTTTGTCACAAATCAGAGATAGTACCTCAAGCTGGTTTAAGCAAAAAGTAATGTAGTCAACTAATACCTGACTATGTCATACAATACTAGACAAGCCCAATAGCCTACTCATACTAGAGACTGAACATGGAAACGAGAAAGTCAAAAGGAACCAAAGCAACCCTTCGTCTTCTGTCTCTTTCCCCAGTGTCTCTGTTTCTTTCTAAAGAAACCCTCTTTCTGATGCTCATTAGCTATTTGGACCTCCAAATGACTGGCCCACTCCGTATGTCTTCATGAACTTTGACTTCCTAGAAAATGCAGATGACTGAAACTTCTGGATCTCTTAAAGTTCTTGAAAGAGGGAATCAGGATCAGGTAGCAAGTTTTGTTTACATGAGCTACAACTGGAGAGGAGAGGCGAGAGCTAGTAAAGCATGACTTGAAGAACCCACCTGTGCACCCAAGACTTAGATATGACAGACCTCAGAGAATCAATGAGGATTTGGCAGGTACCCCACCCCCACCCAAGGCATTTCTATGTACTGTTACATACGATTTCCCAACACGTAGAAGAGTGCACAGGATGTGGCAATCAAATGCTTTGCCTTTAAATGCATTTACTTTACAGACTTGGAGTAAAACAAAAGCAGATTATGAGGTCTGTTTACTGATACCTTAATTATCCCCTATTACACATAATGTCAATAAAATTGGAAATACAGAAATGCATAAGCTAGCATCCTTAATAGTTGCCTTAATAGTAATATTATCCTTAAATAACTGAGCTTTATACATAGTTAGCAGCACTGTAAATTGGTAGAATCTCTTAGAAAGCAATTTGATAATAACCATAAGAGCTATAAAAATGTTCATGTCCATTGACCCAGTAATTCCGCTTAAAAGAAACTATCATAAAGAGTTCAAAATATGGGGAAAAGCTTTATATACCATATGTTTGTTACAGAAGAATTTATAGAAGAAAAAAACAGAAAATCATCTGAATATGCTTCAAAAAGGGAATAATTAAATAAATTACTGAAATATTTTTGAGTCATTAAAGTTCTGGTTATGAAAAGCATGAAGCATCATGGAAAAATGTTTATGTACTCATAAGTGAAAGAGCAGAATGCAATATTGGAAGGAAACTCAGACAAAAAACGAGAGTAAAAATGCATAGGGAAAAAGCAATTACCCCAACATGCTAATCATGATTGAAACAAAGTAATGAATTTTTTTCCTCTACTTCCTGAATTGCTTCCAATATGTTTCTATTATTTTTATAAAATAAAAAAGTATAGTCAAAAATTGCTAAACCACTATAACCACCCTCTACATCAGATATAGTTTGTATTCTCTGGAGCTGTTTCTTAACACTCTTCAACGGGCTCTCTTGAAACCGATTACTTTTTGAAAAGACTTTTTAAGTTAAAGACTATATCCCTAAGTGCTTGGAAACAACTAGAGGAAAATAGAAAAGCCAGCTTAAGTAACTACTTTGGAAAACCTTTAGTAAGGACCAGAGAAGTGTCTGTGTTTAAAAAAAAATACTAAGAGTGGAGGGGAACTGTAAATCCTCAGAAATGTCTGAAACTGTCAATTGTAAGGCAGCAATATGATAAAAGGATCGACTGCATTAAGTATGTGTCCTGTGAAGCATCCAAGAAAGCAATGCAAGGGGTAGTAATTATGCATCAGCAATGTAGATTTTCTTTTTCAAGTGACTATTAGCCTGATTCTTCTGCCTGTTTATAGGAGGCTAGAGTATTATAAAACCACACAGAGGTAAAAAATAAAAATTGCATCTCCCATGTTCAGAATAAGTAGATGGTGGCTTACTGAAACTGTTTTGAGAACATAGTGCTATGCCCCTATAGCATGAAAGAAGAATTAAATTATTATGACATTGTCATTGGTTACAATTTGTAATGCACCAATTTCCAAATTATACTCTGCAGAACACCAGTCCCAAGAGATGTTCCTTTAAGGAAAACAGTTGGGGGGTGAAATATATCTGTCATATGTTGCATACACAGCTCTTTAACAACTAGTATATTCCTTTAAAAGTCCCACAGGAAAGACAGCTATTTTATCAGCTTTTCCAAAACTTAACTGCTCAAGAGATCTCCTTCCCTACCATGTAATAACTATTGTCATTGAGGAAAAGTAACGTTCAGTAAAATACAGTTTGGCAAATGCTTGTGTGATGTTGGAAGATTTCATAGACTAATAGATGTAGGTTCAAATCCAATTTCTGCCACATACCAGCTGCGAGAATCTGAATGAGTTACTTGAGCTTTCTTATCAGATCAGAGATCTTTAAATGGTCTTGGTCCCCCTAACATATAGTCAGAAACATACAAAAATGCATCAAGGACAAAAACCTCTTATATTTGGTGATTTCTAAGACTTTGTACTCACTCACTCCTGGTGAAGTTTTTATCCTAGCTCTTGTTCCTCTTGGTCATGCAGACCCCAGTATTCCTCTTGACCTCCCTTGTGCTTCTTACTGACTTTGAAACACATTTCCAGGTCTGTTCAGGAACCACGAGTTCTGGGCACAGGGCTCAGGCAGTATAAGATGCCTACACATCTGCACAACTGAACAAAGGTGCAGCAGCTTGAACCAACAAGATGAGCCCTCTTCCTCTGGCAGCATACCTCTAGAGCACTCTACAGAGAAAATTTAACAACCCGCTCACTTCAGGGGAGGAATACTTAAGGAATCCGGATCGATGTCACAGATTGGGGCTTGAAGGGAAAATCTGGACCTGAAAAACAATCAATTAATAACTGGCACAGCAGTGGTATCTAATTGAAGTTTTAATTTGCATTTCTCTAATAATGGTGAGCAACTTTTCTTTTGTCACTCATATATCTACTTTGGCAAGTAGATCAGATCTGTTCAGATCTTTTGGGCTCTCCATTTTTCATGGATTTGTCTTATTATTTAGTAGTGAGAGTTTCTTATATTTTCTTTATATATCCTTTATACATTTCTTTATTGAATATATATTTTGCAAATTCTTTGTCTCAGGCTGCATTTTGCCTTTCATTTCTTTCTTTTTTTAAGTTTATTTATTTATTTTGAGAGAGAGGGCACAGTGGGTGAGGGGCAGAGAGAGACAGGGAGGGAGAGAGAGAGAGAGAGGGAAAATCAAAAGCAGTCTCCTGTCAGTGTGGACTCAATGCGGGGCTGCAACTCATAAACCACAAGATCATGACCTGATCTGAAGTCAGATGCTTAACTGACTGAGCTACCCAGATTCCCCGCCTTTTACTTCTCTTAAACTGTGTCTTTTGAATAACATTTTTTTTTGGAGATTTTTAATTGATCTATTTTCTTATTTGTAATCTGTGTCTCCACTTTTCTATGAAAAAACACTTCCAGCCCAAAGTCATTATTACCTTTTAAAAAGTGTCTTCTAGAAACTTTGGTTGTAACATGATATTGGCAGGCTGCAACTGAGGACCCAAAGAGGGCCCCACATGACCAGCCAAGAGGGTCCTTGGCTTTGCACAGCATAGAATCAAACATAAGCCAAGAAGTGAAAACAGAGTTTATTGAATAGTGTTAAGTGATAGAGTATAGCAGATTGAGTGTCTGGGAGACTTGGAAAAGAAAGGTGAGTGAGTCTCTTCATCACTTGGTGTTAGGGGTTTATATTGGAAAAGAGGTCCAGCATATGTGTTCCTTCAGGAATGCAGGGTAGGGTTCGATCAAAGGTGAGTAACAGGTGAATAGGTGCTATTTCATAAATCACTAAACACAGGGGTTATTGATGCCGGCAGCATCAGTAGAGGATTGTTCAAATCTAATGTCCTGGAACTTGTTTGGGATCCAGCTCTTCTTACATGTTATCAGGTCCTTGGGAGTCTAAGAGAATGATTAACTTCCTTGCTTCCCCTTGGAGTGGGAACATAACTTCTTTGGTTTATTCTGATGCAAGGTGAAATATAGGATATAAATGAATGGGGCCTAATATGGAAACAGCAGAGATGGAGACTTTCTAAAATGGAGTCCCTCCAGTTTCCCTATCTCAAACATTTGCATGTGGTTCATTTCAAGTTAATTTTTGTAGAAGGCATGGGATAGGGTCAAAGTTTATGTTTTGCGTAAAAGACAGTGAAGACAATTCCCTTAGAAAGTAAAAGCATGTCCTGGGATGATAGCTACACAAGAGGTAATCTATCCAGTTTGGAGTAAGAGTATTTAAGATTCCAGGAAAGATATTTCCAAGAGGAAAATAATCAAAGTAACAGAACATCTGATGTATTTGACTCTGTTAAAATAAGTTTCAATTTTTTGGCAAAGAATGTAAAAGAATAATTAATGATAGCTTCATAGAAAACTAAGCAAAATAAAAGCAATTATTAACTCTAGGAAAAACAGAAAGATTTATAGGAAGAACTATTTAATAATAGTACACTGTGTGACACAAATCTAATAGGCACAATTATGACTGAACCATTGATTCTGATAAGGTTCAAGAAAAGATTATGTGGGCTCTGTTAATAGTGGTGTGTCAGCATGAGGGCCTCTGTAACTAAAAACACTTTGGAAATGTTAGACTAACTCATGATTTGAATAGTTAACAAAGTAAGTTTGGGCCAGTGTCAAAACTTTTGAAAGCGTCAGCTTTCTAACCTGGAAAGTTTGGATAATATCTACTTTACTGGATTGCTTTGAGAGTTAAAAGTTATCATTGCCTAGCAGAATTTCTGGCATATGTCATGGCTCAATGAATGTAGTACGTTATTTTTTAATGATTAGTCTTGACAACATGATTCAGAACAAAATGTTATTAAAATTATATTCTATTGTATTTGTTCACACAGAAGCTATACTACTATAACAAGAGACTGAAAAATACCCTCCTTCATCAAGACAGAAGTCAATTTCTCTCTTAAATCTAATCATGGAAGGCATTCCAGGGTGTTTGGGACAGCATTACAGTGTTGAGGAGCCAGGACCCTTCTATCAGGAATGTTTAAGTGTTGCCCTTGTCTATAAGGTCAAAGACAACTTGCTACCACACCAAAATCCCACCCACAGGAACACTTCCCATTTAAGGCCATGATCCAGAAGTTACAAATAGCACTGCCACTAATGTTCCACTGGCCAAAATTTAGGCCTAGTTAGATGGCCATGGCCACCAGCAAAGAACTGTGAGAAATATATTTTGGGGGGCAGCAGCCATGTGCTATGATAGAAGTGGTATCACTATGGAAAAGAAAAAGGAGAATGAATAATTAAAGGGACAGACAACAGTTTTCTACACACCTTCTGAATTCTAAGTCTTTAAGCTAAAGTAATTTCCTCACTGGAATGTGAGGGGGGAAAAAAGATTGGAGTGAGGAGCTTAAGAAATAGGATGAGTACAAAAAAGTGTTATTTAAAAATCTGAATACTAATATATCATATTTTTGCCAATAAAAATGTAAGACAAGGAAACAACGGATCCCTTTGTGCTGGTGAATGAAAGCCTTTAAGGTTCATAGTCTTCAATCTTATTCCCTCCTGTGGCACCTGAAATCCAGAGGTGGTAAATCACTGTGCAAGGCACTTAGTTACTTAATGGCATGGCTGAGGTTAAAGGTCATGCTGTCTGCCTCTTTATGCTTCCACTTTGCCTTAACAAAATATACAGGAATATTAGTTTTTCTCTCACCCCCCCCAAATAAGATATCTGCTGAAGGACTAAGTGAACAAATGTTGTTAATGTTGTGGTTATGCATTTGCTTTCATGTTTACCAACAAATACATCATCATCATAATCTAATAAATACTTAATGAGTGCCTAGGAAGGGCCATAGAGTGCCTATGAATATAGCCATGATCAAAAACAGACCCAAACCCTTGACTACAGAGAGCTTAGCTTCCAATGAGGAGAGACAAAAAGTGGAAGTAATAAGTAATGTATTATGATTCACAGCACAGTAAACAGCACTGAGAAAAACAAAGCAGAAAAAGGGATAGAACCTTCTCAGAAGGAAGTCTGCAATTTTAAATAAAATGGTCTTAGAAGGGCTCACGGAGAAGAGGACATATGAGTAAATACCCACAGGAAGTAAGGTAACATGGCCAGGGATATTGTAGGAGCATATTGCAGCATAGAAACATAAAATGGACATGTCCTGGCCTGTGAGTGTATCTGACCCTGAGGAACAGCCAAGAAGGCCTATGTGACCAGAGCAATGAGTGAAGCAAGTGTGGGAGGAGATGACTTCAGAGTGGAAAGGAAGGGGGATGGGATGGGATGGGATGGGATGGCCAGAGTGGAAACGGCCTCACAAGCCTTGTCAGGACTTTGGCTTTCACTGTAAGTAAGGAGCACATTTGGAAATTTTTTTTTCTTCTAAATTTTTATTTAAATTCTAGTTAGTTAATATTTAGTGTAATATTGGTTTCAAAAGTAGAGTTTAGTGATTCATTACTTACATACAACACCCAGTGTTCATCATAGCAAGTGCCTTTCTTAATACCCATTACCCATCCAGTCCATCTCCCACCCATCTCCCTCCATCAAACCTCAGTTGTTCTCTATTGTTAATAGTTTCTTGTGGTTTGTTTCCCTCTGTTTTTTCCTCTCCCATACATTCATGTGTTGTTTCCTAAATTCCACATGTAAGTGAAACCATATGGTATTTGTCTTTCTCTGACTGACTTATTTCACTTAACATAATACACTCTAGCTCCATCCATGTCATTGCATATGGCAGGATTTCATTATTTTTGATGGCTAAGTAATATTCCAGTGTGTGTGTGTGTGTGTGTGTGTGTGTGTGTGTGTGTATCTTCTTTATACATTCATCAATCGATGGACATTTGGGCTCTTTCCATAGTTTGGCTATTGTTGATAATGCTGCTATAAATATCAGGGTGCATGTACTCGCTTTGAATCTGTCTTTTTGTATCTTTTTGGGTAAATACCTAGTAGTGCAACTGCTGGATTGGAGGATATTTCTATTTTTAACTTTCTGAGAAAGCTCCATACTGTTTTCCAGAATGGTTGCACCAGTTCAGTTTGCATTCCCATCAATAATGTAAGAGGGTTCTCCCACCCTTAGGTTTTTAAGCAAGGAGGAACATGATCTGATTTTCACTTTAACAGATTAATAATACTAATATTAATGGAGCTTCAACTTATTGAGTAATAGTAGTTTCCACTTACCTGCTGAGGATATATTCCAAGACCCCCACTGGATGCCTGAAACAAAGAATAGTACCGAATTCTATATAAACCTTTCTTTTTCCCATACATTACAAATTTTGACAAAGTTTAATTCATAAATTAGGCATAGTAAGAAATTAACAGCAATAAATGGTAATAAAATAGAACAATTATAACAATATACTGTAACAAAAGTTATGTGAATGTGGTTTCTCTCTCTCAAAATATCTTATTGTACTGTACCAAGCCTTCTTGTGATGATGTGAGACAATGAAATGTCTATGTGATGAGGTGAATGAGGTGAATGATGTAGGCATCATGACATAGTATTAGGCCACTGTAGACTTTCTGAAAATAGGTCAGAAGGAGGATCACCTGCTCCCAGACTGCAGTTGACCTCAGGTAACTGAAACTGTGGAAAGTGAAACCACAGATAAGGAGGGAATATGGCCCTCTATTCTTGGCACTACAATGAGTGTTTTATGTACATCACTTCAGTTTAATTCCCACAGCACTGCAAAATAGCTTTTAATATCCCCATTTGTACAGATGCATAAACTGAGTCTCACAAAGGTTGAATACCTTTATCTACTAATTAATGGCATTCTTAGGAGCTCATCTCAGGTACTTCTGCCTGCAAACTCTTTGTTGTTATTCACATCATTCTATCACCACTGTGACAGCTCATTTGAAAGGTTTATGTGTTCTTGTCTCTCCATAAAATTGTTGCTTATTATATTCTGTCCACTGATATCATAAATAGATATGATAAAGAGGTATTCTACTGTGTCATTATGAAGAGGTATTACTTATGATAGCAATTATTACTCATTAGCATTTGATGAAAACAAGCTCTGTGCCACTGCACTCCTAATCTAAACAGTGATCATAAATAACAAACCTTTGCAATTGAAGTAGGACTTCTAAGGGTGTTTCCTTTTTAATCCCAGTAATGAGGCATTGAAATTAACAACCTTTTCCCATAATTACGGGAGTTTTTTCTCAAGTCTCTTCCCTCCTCTTCTTCCAAATTTCACCTTTTCCTTGAAGCCTTCCTGCATAGATGTTGACTTTGCTGATTTGCATTCTCCCTATGCATACAGTCCCTACTTCATGGTCACTTGCAATGGTTCCCATAGACAGGCATGAGTCACTATGATGAATATTGCTATTTTCTGTATTTCCGTCACTTCTTTTATAGCTGCAGATCAACCCCTTGCTTTTGTGGGGCCCAGAACAAGAGTACAAATGGAAGTTTCATATCTTATGTCTATTTAGAAGTTACGAATCAAGCTAACAAACTGTTAAATCAAATATGTTCCATAGGCCTACACTGAGAACTGTAACAATGTATTTATCTATCTTCAGTTCTTTAGAAATTCTTTTCCAAATCCCCCCTTTTTAAAATTTTAATCATGATCTCAATTTATACTCATTCTCTATGTTAGAAAAGGAAATGAAAAAGTGAAATGGAATCATGTGAAAAGAGTACAAAACTTAATATAGGTTATTAAAATGTAAGTTAAAATGTAAAAATTAAAAGATTAAAACTATTTTTCATATACATTGTCTAAAAAGCTCTCTTATCTAAATAGTCAATGTACTAAAATTAAAAGGTAAAATATAAATTATATAATTAGAGATATTCATATGTTAATTATATTATAATACAAACCAATAAATATATTACATTATGCAAATTAGGCTAAATTTGTTGTTTACTTTTTAAAAACTGAATCGACTTATAAATAGCTTAGAAAACTAAAACTATTTACAGTTGTAGCCCTCAATGTTCATCTAGTTACAAATATAAATACAGTTGATCCTCACTACTTGCATATTCTGTATTTGCAGACAAGCCTACTTGTGAAAATTTACTCATGACCTTAAAATCAATATCGCTGCATATTGAAGTCATCACTGGACATAATAGTGAAAAATTGAGCCACCTGAAGTGCAAGTTCCAAGTTGGCATCCTTTTTGCTATCTATTTAGCACCAATTTCTCGTTTTGGTGTTTTTTTTTTTTTATGTTTATTTTTTTTTTTTTGAGACAGAGAGAGACAGAGCATGAACAGGGGAGGGTCAGAGAGAGAGGGAGACACAGAATCTGAAACAGGCTCCAGACTCTGAGCGGTCAGCACAGAGCCCGACGCGGGGCTCGAACTCACGGACTGAGAGATCATGACCTGAGCCGAAGTCGGCCGCTTAACCGACTGAGCCACCCAGGCACCCCCGTTTTGGTGTTTTTTGTTGGTGATTTCACTGTTTAAAATGGCCACCAAGCATAGTTCTGAAGCATTGTCCAGTGTTCATAAATCCAAGGAGGCTATAATTTGTCTACTTAGTCTCCTCTGTACCAGATAAGTTTTATTCAGGCACAAGTAATAGTGTGTTTGGCCATGATCTCGATGCTAATGAATCAAAATATATATTAAATACGGTACCTTTAAACAGAAATACACATAAAGAGGTTATATATTGCTTGATCGAAAAAAATATGATCAGAGGCTCATGGGAACTTAATGCTGTGTTTCACAGGAATGGTGATACAGTATTGGCTAATTCAGTGTTCAAGGGAACATAACTACTATGGAAGAATTTTCTAACATTTTGTCTTAGCCAGCGAAGAGCATGTAGGTGTATCATGTGTTAAAGCAGATGTTGAATAAACATTTATCATGGCTTTTGTGGAAATGAATTTTGGATTATTTAACAAATTATGCTATAATACTCTTAGTTCCCCTTCCATTTAATTAAAGATAGCAGAATAAAGATTCTAGGTAAATACAGAAGAACAGAAGTTAATCACTCTATGAGAAAGTAAATAAAAATAGTAAAACTCAACAAAATTTTTTATTACTAGCTGTGAAACAAGAAAAGAGATTCAGCCTCTGTCATAAATTTAAAAGTGGTAGCCAAAGAAATACACAGAAGATTCTGCCCAGTTTCTGAATCCTAATACAATAGTCCAAAAGAAATACAGAGAAATAAAACCTGAGGGAAAAAATCATGAGAATTCCAGCTACTGGCCCTTTATTTCAAGGGAAACAGGTCCTAACTATAGAATCCAAGAAGTGATAGGAAAAATAACTGCTTACCATTTTCCAGGAAAACACTTTGAACTGGTGAATTATCAAAAATCCAAGTATCTCTGCCTCCTGAAATAAGATAAACCCACAACTGGGAAATAAGGTAGGAATAAACAATGGTATAGGATATTTCACAAAGCATCAGTGTCTAGCTCTGATTCTCTTTATCCATTAACACTACCACCCATAGTGCACTTCAGTTACAGGGAAGTGAATGGAAAGCGATATTCAACCTTACAATTGTAGGTCAGAGGAGAATATAAATACTGAATTGAAGTAGAAAAAATTTCAAGGAGGATCCATCAACAAAACATCAAAGCAGAGTTATTCTGAATAGAGTTGATCATACTGAAAAGAAATGGGCCAAATTTTCAAACATAACTGGGATGTTTGAAAAATACAGCTTCTTTATTTTTTCTATAACTAAGCTGGCAAGTTCTATAATTACTCATGCAGTGATTAGTTCAGGGGAAGGGAAATTTAAAGCTTCATCTAAGAGCATAGATCTTAAAAGTTCTCATCATAAGAAAAAAAATTATAATTCTGTAGGGTGACTGATGTCAATTAGACTTACTGTGGTGGTCATTTTGCAATATATACAAATATTGAATCATTAGGTTGTACATTTGAAATTAATCTAACTTGTATGTCAACTACACCTAAATTAAAAAACAAAAACAAAAACAAAAGAAAACCTTCATCAGATCCATGATCCAAGATTGTAATAGTCCCTTTCAGGTAGTGTTTAGTCTCTGGGACAAAAATCTCTCAGGTGGCCTCCCTCTCCCCATAAAGGGAGAAGGATGTGTTTTCTTGAATGTATGATGGTAGAGTCAAAACACTCAAGCTTCACATTGTCTATGTCTTCTGGAATAGAACACCATCTCTCTCATCTACTTTGGTACTGCTCACCCTGCTGACGCTGACAGCTTTTTGAAGTCTACAATTGGTGTCACCTGTGATTTGGTATCTCTACACTTCATCAAGGTCCAGTGTAATTAGCTGCCTGATTTGGCAGCTATTTTAATGCCTTTGTTTGCTAATTCTACTGTCTTTGTCATTTCTGGGTCTGTTTCTATTGATTGATTTTTCTTCTGACTATGGATCATATTTTCTGCTTCTTTGAAAATACCTGGTAATTTCTTATTGGATGCATACATTATGAATTACATATGTTTGAGTGTTGAACTTTTAAAAATATTATAGGTCTCTTTCTTCTGGGATACAATTATTTCAAACCAGCTGGATTATGCTGAGGCTTATTTTATAGATCTGTTAGGATAGGTCCAGAGCAAATTTTACTACATGACTAATTTGGTCCATTATTAGACATTGCTTTTCTGAGGCATCTGTCTAATGTTCCATGTATCATTAGTTCTTTCCACTTTGGATGATGAAAATAGGAACTCTTCCCAGCCCTGTGGGATCTTTGTGGATTGTTCCTTCTACATGTGCACACTGGTACTCAAAGACTCAAAGGCAACCCTCTGCAGATCTCCAGAATTTTCTATTTCTCTCCCTCTGTGAAGCTCTCTAGAGCTTTCTTCTCTGGTGACTTTGTCTGTAAATTTTACCTACCTTGACCCTTCAAACTCCAGATTCTGTTTTCTTAACTCAGCCAGACTACCAAGCTTTGTTCATCTTCCCCCTCCTTGTACAGTGCTTTGGGAAACTCCAAGCAGTAAGTTGGGGCAATCACAGGGCTTTACCTCCACTGTGTCCCTTCTCTCAGGGGTCTGTTTCCTGCAATGCCTATTGCTCAATGTCTGCAAACAATTTCATATATTTTGTCTAGTTTTCCAACTGAGAGGAAAGGTAAATTTGTTTCTTTGCTCTATCATAGCCAGAAGAGGAATTTAAGTGTTATTTCTAATTGTGGAATGAAACTTAATGTTCTCTGGAAAATGAATTTCAGGCCTCAGTGGGCAGATGAGGGAAGTAATGTTTGTTTTGTGATTGTTTTCTTTTCCCTAGTTGGGTTTTTCTAGTTCCATAAAAATGGCAGCCTACTCTGTTTTCCTGCAAAGTCATCCTTCTTGTCTTTTATTTCTAGTCTCTACAGTTACTTAAACATTCTATATGGATCACTGATCATACTAGTTTGTGATAATCCTCTGAAAATAAAATGACTCACCATTTTGCCATTGAATAAGAGAGATTTTTTTTATATCTTTTTTTTTTTTTTACCTTTTTTGGGAGGGGGTGATATTTTTAATTGATATACTTCTGAAATATGCTTGATGAACATTAAAAAAAGTGAATATTCCTGCCATTCTGAACATTCCATTTCAGAAGGACATGGCAAATAAAGTTTCTAAAAGTTACTCTGATACAATCCACAGTTTGGAATTATTTGTTTGTTTTCTTGGTTATCTTTTAAATGTTCTATTGATCAGTATTCTGTTTTTCAGAACTATCTTTGAATAGGAATTTCCATAATATAATTACAACAGGTGCTGATATCAGTAACTGCATAATCAAAAAAGTCCTTTCAGTGATCAAAGCATGGTCACTTTGTGTATTTATATTAAATCCTTTTTTATTTTGAAAATTAGCAAGTCTTTGGTAGAATATTGACTAATTCCTCTTTCTCCTGAATACTTGAGAACTAAGCTTTCCCATATCAAACTGGATAACAGAATTTCTTTATGAAAATCTGGGTTGGTAAACAGATAATAGCATGTCTTCACTGAGAAGAAAAAGGACTCACTAAAGTCTTCTCCTATATGTGGTGATTGAGTTATAGATCCATTTATTCATATGTAATATTGCAGGCACTGAGTTTGGTGCTGCTATATTAGCAGATTTATCTAGCAGATTGGATTTGACGGACAGGTAATCCTTGCCAGCAGACAGCTATCAAATCAAGCAAGTTCTAAGAGTTATTAATGGAAGCTAATAGAGTTAAACATAGCCCCAGCAAAAGATATCATTTATTACTAAAAAAACAAAAACAAAAACAAAAACAAAAACAAAAAACAACTTCCATTTAAATAGTCTACATTGATTCAACAAACTTTTCAGATAAGCTTAGTGTCATTTGGCACATTTAAGAGTCAAAATAAAGTTTTGTCAAAATGTGTAAATACAGCAATTACACATGCACCACCATAGATGTTTATTTTTGATCTTTTACAATACTTCTCAGACATGCACTTTTTTTCCCCCTCAGCAACCACAGAGATGTTATAATTGGAAGAAAAATATTCTGCGATTACAGGTTTGAGTTGTTCACCTCTGTGACAGGGATCTGCTGTAGATATGGCACTTGGAAGCTACAGGGAGACGCCATCTTAAGAACTTAAAACTAAGATTGCACTTTGTTAAGCAACAAGCAGTCAAAAAAGGTAAAGATATGAAGAAGAAAAACAAAACTTAAAAAGACAAAAAGACTCCGAGACCAGAAAGTACTCAATAATCTGATAGTCTGAATTTTTGTTCTTAAATATGTCAGTCAGAAGAGGCTAACTTGGTTTGTGAGTTCGAGCCCTGCGTTGGGCTCTATGCTGACAGCTCAGAGCCTGGAGCTTGCTTCAGATTCTGTGTCTCCCTGTCTCTCTCTGCCCCTTCCCCGCTAGCACTCTCTTTGTGTCTCTCTCAAAAATAAACATTAAAAAACTTAAAAAAAAAAAAAAAACAGAAGAGGCTAACTTGCCTCAAAGGATCGAAAGCAAAATAAAGATCTGTGTCTACCCCAAAGCCATCCAGAAGAAAAAACCTTAGCAAATTTTATAAGCAAGACTACTTTTTGTGTGAGAGATGAGTGTATTAAGCTATTAATCCATTTGTCTAATTATTTCTAGTCCAATATGCATTAGGCAGCACTCTGATCATAATTTAGTTTTACACTAATTTGTCCACGGTAAGGAAATATGTGAATCACGTGGCCCAAAATGCTTCCAGGCCTTTGACAGTTTTCCTCATTATGAATGAATACATTTTCATTATTTCTCAATAGATAAGTTTCATGGGTTCAGTTGCTATGAAGCTTTGCCTGAAAAGTGGGTCCACTTTTGATTAGAAGATTAAACGAAGTTTCTGAGCCAAAAAGACTGAGAAACAGACTTGGCAAACTCACCTAAGGAGACAATACACATCATTCCCTATGCTTAACAGAATCCATTTTTGTACTCTCTTGAGCTGCCAGGTAGAATGGACAATTTGTCTAACACAAGGGTTGAATTAAATACAGCTCAGCCTGCCAGCTGATCCTTTATAAGGAGGAATACATCTAGGCTCAGAGAGATGCCATTAATTTATGTCACTTAAATGTTAATGGAGAACTGCAACACGAATGAACCTTGAAAACATCATGCTTAGAGAAAGAAGCCAGACACAAAGGTCACATGGTGTATGATTTCACTTATAAGAAATGTCCAAAATTGGCAAATGCATACAGACAAAAAGCAGATTAGTGTTTGCTAGAGTCTGGAGGAAAAGGGGTGGGGGAGAAAAGACTAATGGATACAGAGTTTTGTGAAAGGTGATGAAATGTTTTGGAATTATATAGTGGTGATGGTTGCACATCCTTATGAATATACTAAAAACCACTGAAATGCACACCTTAAAGCAGTGAATTTTATGGTATGTAAATTATATCTCAATTTAAGAAATATTAATGGGGCCATGTTAGGGTTGTTGAATTTCAAATGATTCTTTTTTTCCCATCTGTCTAGATTACTTATTTTATAATGCACAAAATCAGAAATGATAAAGCAGGTTTCATTAGAAAGAAGGAGAAACTAGTTAAAACCAGGCCATTTAGAAATTCTGATATACATATCTGACCAATACCATGCATAGCCTAGAAAAGTAAAATTTCAAAATTCCATTTCAGTTCTCTTCAACTGGCATTGGTTCTTATCAATAACACAGTAAGTGGAAAGTTGATGAATCTTTGGTCCGCTCTCCATATGGAATGTTTTATGCTGACGTAGGTATTTATATGGGATTACTAAAATTTAAGGGCTTAGTCATTCGTTTCTTCAATAAATATTTCATAAACAGCTACTGTGTGACAAGAACTGTGTGAAGTACAGAGATAAACAACAGTATGAGCAACCACTAGGTTCTTCCCCAAAATGTTACTCATAACAGGAGTCAAAGGTGAAGTGTTAGATTGGAAAACCTCTTGAATTGACCTGTTACAGCTTTTGGTAAAACTTTCCGTCTTAATGTAAATGTTAAGGAAAAATGAAGGATTTCTTTTGCCTTTCTTCTCAACAGCCACCATTTTATATAGACATTGGAAGTAGATGTGGGAAGTAAACATGTTGATGACCTATTGACAGTGATAGAAAAATCTTCAGGATGACTTAGCATGTTCTGTGTTACTCACAGAAACCAAGGTAATGATAACATTTAGGGATTAATTCGCCATTTTTGGAATTTTACACATCCTGCCCCACATGGTTGGAAGAGGTGATCAAAGCAATAATCTACAGCAGTGATTCTTTACCTACTTGGAGGTTTGCAGAGCTCCTTTGAACATTTCATTGCACTACTCCTCGCCTTTCTAAAAAATGCATATAGACACATATAATTTAAAAATTGCAAAAATTTCAAATGGTGGTATTTTCTTTAAAAACCATCCATGGATTCCAGAAGCATCATAGAAATTTTAAGAAAAGCTCGCTTATTATAAGAAGAATATTATTAATATAGATTGATACATTCTTAGTTAATTCATTCAATCAATTAAAAAAGTGATTATATATAAAATGCTTAGAAATGTATCTGGCTCACAGTAAGTATCCAATGAGTGTTAGATAATTTTTTATTGTTGTTGTTATGTTGAGTAATGGCTAACCTTTTCTGTTTCTGTTTTAGGCCAGACATATTTAATTTAATACATCTAATCACCTTAAGCAGTAGATATTTGATGCTTACTGCTTTACAGATGAAAAAACCGAACATACAAGAGTCATTCATCTTGCCCAGCGTCCGTAGGGTTTGTACTCAAAGCTCCAACTTCACTCCCATTGCCAGTGCTTCAATTCATTACCAGTACTGTTGTGTTAGGGCTCATACTCAAATCTAGAACTTATCGTTCCATAACCCAGTCTTTTGTTCCCTGGGATATGCCACTGTTGTTTGGTTCCAAACAGCCTATTCATAATTTGTCTGGGATTATTCACTTAGATCACTGAGGTGAACATCTATATCTATAGGAGCAATTTTCGTTAATATAAACTCAGATCAAAGTTAAAATGAGAGCGAGGCAAACCCCCTACTTGAAGTAAATGTCATAAATTTGCATTGGCAGTACGCTGTGAGGGCTACCTTTTCATAAAGTCAAGGAGTAGATAAATTACCATACATTTTCTTTGTCAAGTGAACCTTCCCCCCCTACTCACCTCACTATAAAGGGCTGAATATTTCAATTCTTACAATTTTAATATTAAGAATCCTAGGGCACATTTAAAAGGTTATACAGTTTGTGGACAGAATGCGTCCTTGCACACCTTGTTTTTGCTTTATTACGGTGTAAATCCAAGGTGCTATGGCCTAAATTACTTTAAATCTTAGAGTTGGGCATTTAAAATCTCAGAGATGATTAACACTCATGTTTTCCCTGATAGTCAAGACAAGTTTGTTTTTTTTTTAATTTGTCTAAGACATTCTGGTTTTAAATATTTCTTAGATTAAAAAGTGCCTGAATCTTAAATGCTGAGATACAGAAAGAGAGGATGCGGTGGGGAAGGGGGGGGGGAGAGAGAGAGAGGGAGAGAGAGGTCTACTTATATTTGAATCTTTAGGAAGGCAGAACAACTTATGAAAGTATAGTCTTTAATCATACTGCTTTTCTGATCCAGTGATGAAATTAAAATATAACTGGAAAGATACACTGGTTTATCAATTGTAATCAATTGAATCTCTATGAACCTGAAAAGTTAGGAATTTTGGACTGAAAGGGTTAGCTAAGAAAGCAATGGATACTTCTATATTAAGTAGAATTCTGCCTTTAGAATTTTTGGGGATTTTCCCTTTACAGCAAACAACATCAGTGAAACTCCTCCTTTTTTTTATTCCCTCCTTTTTCTTATTCCTCAAAAAACATTTACAATCCCACTTGCCCAACCAACTAAAGGTAGGCATTACATTTTTAAAGCAGTCACTGGAACAAATACTTCTGTGAATAGCTACATGAAGTTCAAAAGGATAAAGGAGGTTAAAACATGAGAATTCTAGAGAAATACCAATGGACAGAGTGCAGGCTGTGGGGGCAAGGAGAGGTAAAGAGAAGGAAACACAGTGAAGCCTCTCACTATAGTCCTCTTTGCCAAACATATTTAATTAGTTATAAAAAGATGCCTGTCCCCTGGGGGAGGGAGGTGAGCAGACAGTATGACCTAGAGCCATCAGGTTTCCTGGCATCATTTTCCTGGTTCTACCCTGAGTTGTGTCTTGGGCAGAGCCTGAGCTGAACTAGAGACGGCCGGGGAACGACTGCTGTAGTCCCTTCTCTGGACTATTTCTTGGCTTAATGGGTGTGTATGCAGGTGAGTTCTACAAAGCTATTCTAGTTGCCAGAGGTCTCAAGAAAAAAGAAGACAGAGGCATAAGAAGTGGTTTGGAAATATGGAACCTGATGATTTGAGTGGCAGAGAGGTAAGCAAAGACACCATCTACTACCTCAGCACCCTTCCTCCCAACCAGTGTTCCATAGCACCCTGGTGCGACCCAAATGGATCACAAATGTATCTCGATACAGATCCCCCCAGCCCGTGAGCCAGCTGGGTGACTTTCACCCCAGCAGGCATAGAACGATGATCCTTTGCTAGGAGTCCACTGGTGTGAGCTATGCTGGGGAGCAGTGCCCATACAGCATGTGACCCATACCCCTCTCATGTTTCTAGGTAGTTTTATGAATCAAGCATAGTGATAGCATATTCCAGGAAGTTAACACATATTAATTCACTTAACCCTCATAGCAACTGACAAAGTATTTATTATCCTTATTTTGTACATGAAAAAATAGAAGTCCATAATTGTAAAGAAACATACTGAAGGCTATAGAGCTGGTAAAGAGCAAAACAGGGAAGAGGGAAACTCAGTTGCACCTCATTGCAGAATCTGTGATCTTACACTCTTCAGAGCTTGACTGGAACAAACAGCTTATTAGAACTCTTCCTTCCCCACTAGACTCTGAGCTTCCTCAGAAGAAGGAATGTGTCATCATATTTGGCTAGTTAGAGGCTGGCACATACATCCATGTTACTTAAATCTAGAAGACTGCTATGTGAAACCTCCAAGCATGCAAAGAATAAGTTGTTTGCTATAGTCAGAGCTAATTAGACACTTCCCTGCTATACAGGTTGCAGGAATACAAGGATGCTTTCCTTCTTTTTTCCCTATTTTTTTCTCTTATCTAAGCTAGCAAAAGCACATATGGCAAATTACCCTGGAGTATTGTTATACCCTGAAATCTGCTGAAGAGGCATCTCTTTCTAGATAGCTGCGCGCACACACACACACACTCACGCACACACACAAAATCACACTCATCCATCCTGAATTTTACTGTGGGGCACTTCCCTGGGACGCAAAATCTCTGGACTCCAAACAAAGGAACAATCCCAGAATATAAGGTTCCCAAGAAACAACTCCATCTCACCAAAGCTAAATGAGCCCAAGAAGAACTTCAAAGGCTGTACCTTATTTCCAGGTGATACTCACATGGCAAGTCTCTAGGTCTTTTAATCTATGCACCCTTCTGATAATTAGAATAGAGTGGTGAAATGGTTGTCAAGGAGACACATATTAACACATTTATCTGCCTTGAAAGATGAGCTTAAATATAGTCAGAAAAATAACTCTGATTTGACCGAATGGCTGACCAATCAGGTCTAGCTTCCCCCCAACACACACCCTTTGGATTATATGGTGAATATTTTCCATAAACTGAAAGAGGGAAATCAACCACTCAAAATTTTGAGGAAAATGTATGTAACAAATATAAATAGTATGTTGGGAATTAAACATTACAGTGTGTACCTATTAAGGGTTTAGGTGAGCTACTTCATGTTATTCTGGCCTCAGCATCTATTTTGTTTGGCCAAGCAGGTTTTGGGGGCCTTAACATGACATTAGCCCCACATGAAGAGCATGCCTTGGATAATAACCCACAGAGTTCAAGTCAATGTAAGTTCCTAATATAACTTCCCCAGTACCCTTGTGATAAACAGTCTTCCCCACCTCCTTGTGCACCCCCTCAATAAGACCGTTTGTGGAGCTTACCAAAACCCCATTGTTTTCGGTTTGAATTGACCAGTCTGGCCTCAGCCCACAAGCCCCAAAGCACTCTACCCATGGACCCTAATAAAGGCATATGCCCCAGCCCCTGCTCCTTCGGCTTGCTCCCTGCTTTGACTTCCCCCTGAGTCCCCTCAAAGCACAATGTGAACTTCCTCCAGGACCTGTGAGTAATAAACTTCTCTATTTCATTTGTGGTCTTGCACTGAAACTTTGCCCATCGTCCAACACCCAGGGGCTCTACGTTACAAATATTAATTTCACAAAATCACAACAGCAAACATAAAATTAGATGTCCACTTAAATACGTGAAAGGGCAAACATTTATTTAAAATACAATTTTATGAAATATACAAGCTAAAAAAATGTGTAGACCTCCTCTGAACCTGCCTTTAGAGCTGAGCACTTAAAAATGATGCTAACACCATGTGGGCAAAGTGGGTAGGGTGGTAGAAACCTGTACAAAAGGTACAAACTTTCAGTTATACAATAAGTTATAAGGATGTAACGCATAGTGTGGTGACTGTAGTTGAATATGCTGTAGTGCATATTTGAAAGTTACTAAGAGAGTAGATCTTAAAAGTTCTCGTCACAACAACAACAAAGTATGAACTATGTAAGTTGGTGGATGTTAGCTAGACTTATGGTGGTGATCTTTTTACAATGTACACAAATATTAAATTATGTTGCACACCTAAAATTAATATGGTGTTATAAGTCAAATCACCTCAATAAAAAAAATGCTAACGCATGACTTTTCAGAGGACTTTTTTGTCCTTTTTGTCCTTTCTGGATGGTCAGTGACATCCATCATCTGGATGATCAGTGACATCAGTATTCTTTATTGTATGGCAATGCCTACACATATGGCATATATGAATTTGGTGTTGATGAGGTCCTTGTGGATGCCCCAGAGCAGAGGAGCTTGGGATCTCATGACCCTTCCACCACAAAGGACCATCACCAGGGCACCAGGCAAAGTACCAGGCATCGTAATTTCACAGCTTCTTTTCTGTCATCAGAGATTTTCCAAGTCCAATCTCTCCTGTTTGGGGGTGTGCATGTTATTTATTCCACATGCTTAAAACAAAGCCTCACAGTCAACATCTTCACACGAAGACTTTTGTTCACTCCATTTAACTATATATAAACTCTTTCGCTGGTTCCTTGGCTCCCACCTCTAGAAATGTTACCACAACTGGTCCTCACTTTTCCCTTCAGTTTCAGAGTCTCTGTGTCTGGCTCTTTTGGAGTTTTATTCTCTCAGAAGTCATTCCACCATATCTTTTTTTTTTTTTTTTTACAAAAATAAAGAAGGGAAAAGGGAAAGTATGAGAAAGCAGGGGGAGACAGAAAAAAGAACTGAAAGTCCCCTTCCGTTTGTAAAAGGGTTCTTTACATTGAGAAACCTAATTTGTAAGTGCATGCCCCTGGATGATGCTCTAACTCTGGATAGATTTCTGAAAATGGAAGAACTCCTGAATTATTATCTGCATTTGCACAAATAAATTCCACATTTCACATCTATTGCTAACTGACTAGCTTAATCAGATGCATATCAGTTGGTGTTTAAGCCACACAGAACTATGACAGCTGACGGCTGTGTGTATTAAATCAGCAAATATTTATTGAGCTCCCTGTAGCTGTGCTCTAGGTGCTGGTGATAGGGGGGCGGCCCTGGTCTCCATCCTCATGGGGTGTATTTTCTAATGGGTGGAGGCCCCTAAATGTGAGTTATAACACTCAAAATCAGCTGAAGTCGGGGAAGCAAGGTATGGTGTGAGTAACTCCTGGATCTTTCAAGTTAAATGACACACACCTAGTGTAAACAAGGGCAAAATACCCGCTCTACTCCTGCATCCTGTGCTCATTTCCTCTCATCTCATGGAGAGAAAGTGTGCTGTGTTTGGAAGGAAAAGCAACCTGGAATTGGATGAATGTAAGAGTGTTATTTGGAATACTTAGGAACTGTCGATCCATAGTGTTCTGTTTTCCTCTTCAAGTGGGGAGAATTATACATACTTCACAAAGTGATGAAGATTTCATGAGACAAAATAACGTAAAGTATTAGAGAGCCCTGGACATAGTCACATGGTCAGTAAATGCTGCTTCTTATTTTTTCTTCCTCTTACCTTTTTCTTCTGTTCTTTGCCACCATGAAAGGCAGACATGGAGATGTATTCAACATCGAAGGTGGGGCTATGCAATTTAGGCTTCTTTCTTTTTCCTCCATTGTAAGAGCAATGTGCAGATTATGAGGCACCCGGGACACAGGAGAGCATGACGTTCACCACAAAATTGTTATATAATGCTAAGTATTTCTTCCAGCAGTTTACCCCCAGCTCAATTTAAAGTTTGTTTTTTTCGGGCGCCTGGGTGGCACTGTTGGTTAAGCATCCAACTTCGGCTCAGGTCATGATCTCACCGTCCGTGAGTTCGAGCCCCGCGTCGGGCTCTGTGCTGACAGATCAGAGCCTGGAACCTGCTTCAGATACTATGTCTCCCTCTCTCTCTGCCCCTCCCCTGTTTGCGCTTTGTCTGTCTCTCAAAAATAAACAAACATTAAAAATAAAATAAAATAAAATAAAAGTTTGTCTTATTTCCAAGTCAGAAGGGCTCTAACATTGACTGAATGCTTGTATGTACATACTTATTAGCATCACAAAGCCTGAAGGAACTGTTAGATTTGATGTTTTAAAATTTTTTTTAATGTTTATTTATTTTTGAGACAATGTGAGAGACAGACTGCGAGCAGAGGAGGGGCAGACAGAGGGAGACACAGAATCTGGGGAAGGTTCCATGCTCTGAGCTGTCAGCACAGAGGCCAACCCAGGGCTCGAACTCACAAACCATGAGATCATGACCTGAGACGAAGTCGGACACTTAACCGACTGAGTCACTCAGGCGCCCCAAGATTTGATGTTTTTAAATATTCCTGTAACAAGGAATGTAGGAGGTGCTGTGTTACACCGGGCCACCTGTTCAGGCTCAAGTCCCCACATGACAGGCAACATGAACCTAACGACTAGTCAATGTGAGGACAAAGGACTAGCTCCCCTGATGGAAGCTAAGACAAGTCTGAAGGACTGCCCTACCTTGGATTGGCTGAGGCCACATTGTGACTATATCACAGCTCAACCTCTTCTCTGCCTTCTCCTGCTTCCTCCCCATCTCCTGGCATGTGTTGCTGGAGAGAACGAGCTGCAGAAAACGTATACACTCATCACCATCTCAGAGGCTGTTTTCCTGGGAAATTGTCCTGAAGCGAAGTGTTGTATCTTTTTTTGTTCCACTCATTGACCTCAGTGTCCTGCTCAGGTTCATAATTTGGCAATTTGGTGTCAGTTTCATAACTCAGAGTCCTGCGGTAACATGTTCATACAGTGCAATACCGCACAGGAATCAGAATAAACACATGACGGCTACATTACAACCACTTGTATGCATCCCATGAACCTATGACTGAGAGAAGCCAGATACAAAAGAGTATTTTATATGACACAAAGTAAAAACTGCATCTTTATATAAAGTTCCAAAAAACAGGAAAATCTAAAGTGTGAGAACACAGGATAGTGATTGCACTTGCCGGGAGAAGTAGTGATTAGGAGTGAGCGTGAGGGCTTTATGGTGCTGGGAATGTTGTGTTTGATCTGGGGGCTGGATGTTGTGAAAACCCCTCAAACCATACACTTAATGATTTGTGCAGTTTTCAGCAGGTAGATCATATTCCAAACGAATGTATTAAAACCAAAACAAAAAAATGCACACCTGATAATATAGCCTTTAGGGAAATAAAGTGAGTCTAAAATGTAAAGATCTAGAGGCATTTTAAGAAGCTCAGAAATAGAATATTCCTGCTGCTTATCATAAGCCAGGCAATAATCGTACCAAACATGAACAACAGGCAAGCATTCAGTGGTGGATGGTTTTGTACTCTGCAGAATCATTTACATATATTTCCTACAAAAATATTTATTCCCTCTTTCTTCATGATGACAAATTATCATGGCCTGGCAGGTGATCCACCACCGAAATATTTAGAAAGCACTTAAGATGGAGAAAAATCCAACAAACACCATTTGAAATCCATTTAAAGAAAATTTCTCTCTGAACAGCAGAAAAGCAAAGAAGGCAATTGATGGCAATTTATGACATGACAAAATCAATTAGCTTGTTATGGGATCAGCCTGCTTTTAGAATGAATGGGTTGAAGATAATAACACACTCAGTTAACTCCTTTCTATCTGTCCAGTATGGCACGTAGAAGTCATGTAATGTAATGGTTCTACAAGAATGAAATTTGTAGCTAAGAGGTGTCTTCATTAAGATACTTCTTGAGCAGGTAAAATAAAACTGGCTTATGCATTATAAACTAGCTTATGCAGAACTGGAAATCTATCTAAAGTATAGTGGTATGCTCAGGAAATTAAATATATATATATATATATATATATATTGGTATATATATATATAATATATATATATATATATATATATATTGGTAAACAACCACAGTTTAGGGAAAATGGGAACTAGAAGCTATAACCAAGCTGCTCCCTTACACGCGTGCACTCTCTCTCTCGATCCATTTCTCCCACCTTTCCTCCCTCTCCCTTCCTCTACCTCCCTTCTTCCCTTTACCTCCTCTATTTCTTCTTCCCAACCTACCTCCTTCAGTCCATTTCTCCCTCTCTCCCTCCCCCACCTCCCATTCTCCTTCTTTCTTCCCCCAACTCCTCCTTCCCTAACCCCAATTCTCCTCTCTCTTTTCTCACTTTCCTGCAGGAGTCACTTATGTTTTATGCCATTCTGTAAAGTAACATGGTGAATATCCATGGTTAAATGAATGAATAAATGAATGAGATCTATGGCATTCTAAAATACTTTTAAAATATGGAACTTTATGGGGCGCATGGGTAGCTCAGTCAGTTAAGCGTCTGGCTCTTGACCTTGGCTCAGGTCATGGTCTCATGGTTTGTGAGTTCAAGTCCTGCATTGGGATCCACGCTGACAGTGCAGAACCTGCTTGGAATTCTCTCTCTCTCTCTCTCTCTCTCTCTCTCTCTCTCTCCCCCCACTTGTGCTCTTTCTCTCTCAAAATAAATAAATAAACCTTAAAAATTGTTTAAAATATAGAACTTCAGTCTCACTTAATCCCATAGAAATTAATAAATAAAATAAAAAATATAAAACCCATTATGGCTTCTATACATACACCAAAATTATTTAGATAATGAGTTATAATGATATTTTTGTTTCTTTGGATTTATTCCCATGCATAGAACCATACTAAATGAAATTTTCTTTAAAATTTTGAAATATAGTCAATACCTAGATGGTGCAAACCTGATGTCTTTTAACTTCATAGAATGTATTACAATACATGACTAGAAGTTTGGGAAAATGTTTTACCTTACCAAGCACCCACATTGACCCTTTAAAAATACACATTAAACAACCTCACTCTTCTCTCCCTAGAACTCACAACAAAATCCAAGACCTTGTAATGGCCTAGAAAGCCAACCTTTCTCTGAAATTAATTGAAGCATTCTCTGAATGAACTGAGCCCTGATGTCCTAAGGCATGCATTGAGTGTCATGAATGAGTTATTTTGTATGCATTGGGGATGGGACTAGCTCTGCATCATGGTACAAATAGTGGATAAGAAAATGTCACTCAAATCATTTTTATGTGGTTTAATTCTCTTGTAGAGCTGAAAAAGGCTTCCAGACTATTTCTTCTTCGACCAGCATATGCTCTCTTCTACCTCTCCTAACATCTTCTGGGTTTTTCTTTGTTTGTTGTTGTTTGTTTTTTGTTTTGTTTTGTTTTGTTTTGTGGGGTTTTTTCCTCCTTCTTCATCCTAGTCCAAGCTTACGAGCTATCTTGAGATTCTACAGGCAAACTTGACATGCTCTCACCATAGGGTATTTTCAGTTGTTTTTCCCTCTGTTAAGAATGGTCTTCCCCTAGATACCTGCATGGTCTGCTCCCCTCCCTGCTGCAGGCTTATAAGGGCATATTCTCAGCAAGGCACACCCTACTGTTTCTACTTCTTGTTTTCCACAAACACACACTGAAACGCCTTTTCTGCTATAATTTTCTTAATATTACATATCACACACAGTGTATATTCTATTTTTTGTATTATCTGTCTCCTCTCTAACATCAGAACAAAAGCCTAATGAAAGCAGGTCTTTCGTGAACTGTTGGCTTTGCTGTGTCTCCTAAAACCGTTCAAGTTCTCCATAACTATTTGTTGGATGAATAAATGAATTCATTCCATGAATGATGGAAAAGTCTTAATGATTCCATTGCTTCAGCACGCTGAAATCGAAAAAACGTTATGTTACCTAAAATTGTGATCAACCTTACAGCTCAAGTTATAGAACACTGGGTTCTCAATTATCAGTGATAAGAATGATTCTGTTTCGAGAGAGAGACAGAACACATGGCTTTTCATGGGCTTTTACAATCTATAAATTTTCTATAAAGGAGTAAGTTACTTCTTGTAAAAATCCCTACTTGTCAGGTACAGCACCTTACATCCCTTCCCCAAGACTACAAGCCTCTCCTGGTTCCTGGTTCAACTCCCTTTGAGGCCAAACTCAGGTATTCTCTCAGCTCCATATACCTAGTAAATCAATGGAGCTGTGTTGTACATTCCCAGGCTGTGAGATGTTGGGAAAAGTGTGGGAACTGCCACCTTCCAGGGCAACCAGGTAAAAGTGGGCAATATCCTTTCTATTCTCAGATCTGTAAGTGTAAAGGAGTTTTCCACTCTCATGGTAGCTACTCTTCAGAGTTGACCCCCAGTATCCTGTAGAATCCATGTTCCTGTGGATGTTCCCTTCAAAGCTGAATCTGTGCAGGGAATGTAAGACAAGTATCACTGTGCCTGGAAGGACTGGAAGCCTCTATCTTTGTCCTCCTGGAAGCCTTGGGTTGCCATGTTAGAAGCCCAGCTAACCTGCTGGAGAAAACAAATTATAGGAGCATAAAGAGAAAGAGGACCTGAAACTACCTAGAAAGAGAGAGAGAGATACTTAGTGATCCCAGTACCCTCGCCTAGCCCAGCCCAGTCTTCTGGCTGACATCAGCACATCAATCATGTGAGTGAACCATCTTGGATACTTTAGTCCAGTTGAACCCCTAGATAACTGCAGCCCCAGTATATGGTGCCTCAGAACTACCCAGATGAACCCAGGTGACATGTGCTCTGTGCTCACAGGCCCTGGAGTCTGCTTTGAATTCTGTGTCTCCCTCTCTCTCTGCCCCTCCCGGCTCATACTCTGTCTTTGTCTCTCAAAAAAAATGAATAAACATTAAAAAAAAATTTTTTTTTTAAATTTTAAGGTCTGGGTGTGACAGGGCAATATCAACACTTTATATATCATCCTGCCACATCTCTTTAGATCAGACACATGTCAAACCAAATCCCCTTGGCCTCACAAACCATTCCAAAACAGAAATCTGCCCCCAGTTCTTAAACACTAGAGTTGACCCTATATTTGAATCATTATATCAAGTACTCATTACATTATACTACCAACCACAGACAGCATGTATCCTTAAGGTGTAAAATAAAGTATTTAAAAAAAAAACTTTTTTTGGTATTCCAGTAAAATAACTGAAAAATTTCAGTAGTAGAGGCTTCACTCATTCAGATTCCTAATTAAGGGGTCTGGGTGGCTTAGTCGGTTAAGCATCAGATTCTTGATTTTGGCTCAGGTCTTGATCTCACAGTGGTGAGACTTAAGACTCTCTCCCTCCCTCTCCCTCTGCCCCTCCCCTGCTTGTGCACATTCAGGGTCGCCCTCTCTCTCTTTCAAATAATAATAATAATAATACATTAAAAATATTTTAAGAAAAGATTCCTAAGCCAGCATCATTAAAGTTGAGCCCAAGTGAACAATTAGGGAGTCAGAAGTAGAATTTTACACTTTCCCTCAAATTTGTATTTGCTTTCCTTTATTTCATTTCTATTCTGTGGGTTCTGAAATAAATCTTCCAGTTGATTTTGTCTTAAAGGAAGTAAATGTAACAATCTAATCTACCCACATTCAAACCTGAATGCACAAAGTACTTTATAAAAAGATGTGTTAAATAATTCAATGAGCAGATTATTATTACAGTGAATTAAATAAATGGACGTAGTATATCTCTAATACCCTAGTGTAAATCCTGTTTTAATTCTATAATCCCAACTGGATACAACATACTTAAATGAGCACTATTAACTTGTATTTTTTTCTGTTCTGTTTAGAAACATAATAACAGTTGAGAGACATTTATTAAGAAAACATCAACTGTGTTTGCACATTCTTAAAGAGAATATTAGAAAACCAGAATTTTAATTTTCATGTGCATAATTTAATATAATTACAATGGAATACAATTAGGTACTTTCAGATCTTTCAGTGTTAATTAAAAAGCTAATAACTTGAATACCTATAAATACTGAATTAGTGGGACTAATGCTCCAGGCAGTTAATCCTTTATTTGTCATTTACTGAAGATCACTTAACTGGGATGCTATCTTTATGTCAGGGATCCCTTACCAAAGACACTTCATGAATTGTAAGGTCCCTAAATCTTAAATGGTATATCTCCCAATGATTAGCTAATATACTGCACCCTCTCTGGGGATTTTCTAACAGCAAAAGACCACTGCTTTTGACTCACTCCATTAAGGAATTTTACTGTCAGCAATTTTTCTTCTTCCAAAAATCCTAGTAGTGATTTTCAGGTTTTAGAGAAAGGAAAAGTAGCTCCACTCAAAAAATAAAAGCAGAAGTCTCCAATTCTAGAGCTCAAGAAACTTATCAATATTGGGTTTAGTTAGAAATAACATTTTAAAATTAGAAAATATGAGCATCAAAGAAATTAGTACCAGCAATTGGTGAAAATACATCAAATAGTGTTTGTTTTTTATAATGATGAAATGCATGTGTACATAATACTTACAAAATAGAATAAAATAAAATCTGATTAGCGTCATTTGGAGGATGCTAGAGAACCAAGTCATTATTCTTTTTTTTTTTTTAAGTTTGTTTATTTTGAGAGAGTGCGAGAGGGGGAGGAGCAGAGAGAGAGAGGGAGAGAGAGAGAATTCCTAGCAGGCTGCTCACTGTTGGCACAGTGCCCAAGGTGGGGGTCGATCTCATGAACCATGAGATCCTGAGCTGAAACCAAGAGCTGGATGCTTAACCTATCGACCCACCCGGGTGCCCCACCAATTCATAATTCTTAAAAACAGCAAAGTAAGTGAAAGTACACACCAAAAAACTACCCTAACACTCCTTTATAAATATCTCAGAGTACCTACTCAGGTGCTCTTCTGAGAGTAATACATGGGTGAGGAATGACAGACTTAGACTATCACCACTTTGCAAACCATTATAAAATAAAGGTTCTAGGCAACAATAATCAACAGTTGCCAAAAACATTAAGAAAGGCTTTTAACTATTAGAAAGAGGATGAAGCAATCTGATAACACCTTAATCCACTGGTCTATATTATGTCTATATCATTAAACTTTTGCTACAATAACGTTCAAAAAATAATCACAAAACTCAGTAGCATACAACAACAAACATTTATTTCTTGGTTATGAAACAATTAATTGGGTCTGTGGGTCAGGTGATGTTAAGCTGTGCTTAACTCCAAATTTGAGTTGGTTTCAGGTCTACTTCAGCCTTTACAATCTATGACCCAAGACAAAAGAAGTCCCATGATGCTCATGGCAAAAGGCAGAAGTTCTAGAAGACTAACTGTAGCATGCACACTTGAGCCTTGGTATAGATGTGGTGTATGGGATATTCACTCACATTCCAGAGGCTAAAGCAAGGTAATGGCTAAGCTTATCACCAATGGAGTGGAGAGGTATATTTCTCTTTTGAAGGATGGTGAGAAGGAAGCATGAGAAGGAGAAGGAAATTATTTGTTGAACAGTAATAGAATATACTGCAAAATCACACACACACACACACACACACACACGAAAGACAAGACATTATAAGCCTCCTGATTTCACCAAATGAGAAGTATGCAACCCAGTCTCTGAAGTAGTCCAATCAAGACTCTTATCAAATTATCAATCTACAGGAAATAAAGGGGCAGAGGAAGATGTTAAACCGCATCACAAGGAAGCAATTGGCAAAATCTAGAATGTAAAAAATACTGCAGAGCAACGAATCTTTTTGTTGTATAAATACATGGAAAAAATAAAACATTGGAGAAGAAACATACAGATTCACAGACATTAACAGAAATCTCAGATAAATGCGATGTATTTGAAGAAACCAAGTGGAAAGAAACTATTCGGCAGATTTAAACAATAATCTAGGCAGTGTTAATTTTGTTAGTTGTGACAATGGTATTATGGTTATGGTTTTCAAAATGTTATTATATTGTATAAATACACACCAAAATATTTAGGAATGAAGTGAGATTGTTCCAAATAATCTAAGGATGGTCAAGGGCAGCAGGGAGGAATATAGATGAAATAAATTGTTGTGGATGATGAGTATATAGTACATTATCCTATTGTCTCTACTCTTGAAACTGTTTTACTTTTTCTATAACAACAAGCAAACAGGAATCAAAGAAAGAGACAAAAGGGAAGGGAAGGGAAGGGAAGGGAAGGGAAGGGAAGGGAGAGGAGGGGAGAAAAGAGCAGAGAATTTCTTCTCACCCAACAGGGGTGTATGTGGTTAAGAACATGTGGTCCTTAGCTTTCGAATCTTTTGAGAAGATCATGGTCCTTTGCCTGAATATCCTAATTTATGCCCTATGCGCAGGTCAAAATTTTTCCATCTCACTATGATAACACAGTGGCAAAAACTAATGCCTTTCAGTGTGCATTTCAAAGATAAAAATGTGTAAATTATGAAGTTTTCTTTTTCCTAAAATATAAATAAATAAACAGTAAATTCTAAGAACCTCTTCCCCCCTCCAAAATAGCAAAAGAAAACTTCAAAAACAGATGTGTTTAGATTCTTCTAAAGAATGCTTCTTAATATGCATAAAACTGGTCTATGTGAGCAAGGCACTTTAGTTAGTTAAACGGGATTTTCCTTGGTAAAAGAAATCTCTAATCTTTTGGTAACTGCAAACTATTTTGTTTCATATACCCAAGGGAACAAAGCCACTGATCAGTTATATTCATGTTTTCATAAGCAAATGTACTTATTTTGTCGAGGAAATACCAATTGTGTTTGAAATTATAATCAAATGGCAACATAGTTTTGGAAGCCACAAAGAAAATAGAATTTCAAGAGAACCAGCATTTTAAAAGAACAGTATGTTAACAGGGAGCTCCCATTACCCTACCTCCTGTCCCAAGAAAATGGGCAATGCTTACTCCTGTGTGGCATTTCAATCCACTGTGATTTACCTGAAGGAAATCATTAATTCTTCCCAGCACTTTGAAATAATAGCCTGATGATGAGACACCTAAAAAACACTCAGAGGAAACATTGGTTGCAAGTGCCTGCCCAAATTGCTTAATGTTTGTCAAACTTGAATTGCATTTGAAAGGTACATCACTAGTTATGGATTTCCAGTTCTATTTCCACATGGGCCAGGCTTTACAGCCATTACAAGCTGTAGTTTATTACCTTGCATTATGTATGAGATGATTTTTGTGAGCAGGTACACAAACACAAAGGGGGAAAAGTACAAGAAAGCAATTTCTTTTATTGCCCAATATACAGCAGTTAGAAATAATTTGGAAATTTTTCAAATAGCTCATTTTGGGAAATCCTTAGATCTACTCAGGGGTGATTATTTTTGGTAGTGTTACTAAATAATTTGGCTGTAGCTAAGACTGGCATTAATTTCTGAGGGCGTTATGTCTAGTTGTAGAATAGAGGCAAAACGTCATGAAACAGGAATCAAGTTTTGGCTAAAAAGATCTTCAAGCCCAGTTTCTAACGGTGATAAGCTGTGTGTGCCTTTGTCATATAATTTAACTTCTCTGAGCCTCAGTTTCCTCTTCTCAGAACAAGATATAATACAGCCTACCTCACACAATTGCAATGAAGATTCCATGAACCCAATCCAATGATTACTAAAAAGCAGATACTCAATTTTTTTCCCAAATTGTTAATTAAACAAGAGCTAATAACTGTAACTGAGTTTTACACATTTGGAAAGCACTGTATAAATATAACACAAAAGAACAACAGGATTATTATTTTTTATAAGATTCGATGGTTATTATTATTACTTTTTTTTTTTTACTGAAGAAAAGTGGGGGTGTTCTTATTAGTGAGAATATTGTATTAGAAATTGAAACCATTCTCACTTTTTACCTTGATAAAGGATCAATCAGTTCAATGAATCTTATTATGGGAGCTTAAACTTCCAGTGTAAGAAACAAAGAACTCTTGTTAGTGTTGATATGGAATGGCTTCAAAACGATGGTGTGTTTTGACATGTAAAATGCTGTAGATAAATTGCCAAACGTGAGGGGAAATTCTCATGTGTAAAATCCAGCCTCCAGAAAATGAGCAGCTAGTGTCTTCCACAGAGTGAGAGAGAAGCTGTGCCTTACTTTCTGTACAACTGATTCACCGCCCCAGGATCAGTAATTTATGTACAAATGAGTATAAGCAGAGGGGATGTGCATGTTCTTTATGATTTTGGCACATCGTTGCCACTTTTAATGCAAAACAGGCTCAAACCTGGCCAATTTTTCTCCACACTTTGGAAGAATCATTTTCTTTTGGCCGGAGACTCACTGTAAAAAATTTCAGGCCTAGAGAGGAGGTTTTGTTTACCAATTCAGAAGGGAGAAAGATCAAAATCTAGGCAAGAACAGAGGCGGCCTTGCAGCCTTAGTTCCACCCGGAGCCACACCTCCCACTGCAGAATGAGAGCTGGCTGCACTCACAACAAAAAGGTTAATTTTGTTTCAGATGAGTGAAACATCCCACAGCTGGAGAACGCACTTCCAGCACCAATGCCTGTGTTCTTCAGCAGTGTTTTGCTCAGAGACTTCAGTAACATCTCTGTGAGAGTAGATATAAAAACACATTAGCTACAAGCAAGAAAAGGCGGGAAACCAGGAGGGACCATGGAGAGTGTGTGAAGAGGAAGATGGAACAGAGAAGGCTGCCATGTGAGATCCCATCTAGGAACTGCATAGCCTCAAGTAAAACAACACAAGTCCCACCTTTCTTTTCTATGAATTAAAAATACCAGATGCCGACAGTATGGAACAGTTATGAGACCCCAGTAAACTATCTTTCTGCTGTGACCTTCTAAATGTGTCAGAGTATACTCCATTCATTTTCTCCCATTCCTTTTCAAAACAGAAATGTCTTTCACACCACTTAGGCTGTGAACTGGACACAGGATGGTATGGCAAAATCCAAAATACACGGATTTTAGAGCTGTGTGTAAGCCTAAATCCCAGCCAGTCTCTATGCTGCGGTGGAAAATTATCGTGTCTGAGCCTCAAGTTTCTTATCGTTAAATGAAGATAGTAATGCCTCAGAGAATTATAAAGTTGTTTCAAAAATTAAACAGAACTGTGGGGCGCCCAAGTGGCTCAGTAGGTTAAGTGTCCAACTTCAGCTCAGGTCATGACCTCACAGTCTGTGAGTGCAAGCCCCGAGTAGGACTCTGTGCTGACAGCTCAGAGCCTGGAGCCTGTTTCAGATTCTGTGTCTCCCTCTCTCTCTGCCCCTCCCCAGCTCACGCTCTGTCTCTCTCTCAAAAAAATAAACATTAAAAAAATTTAAAAAAAGAATTAAACTGAATTAAATATGTATAGATATACATAATATATGGTATATACAAAATTTTACATTTTACATACATATTTATGTATATATGTACACATATATATGTATGTATGAGAGAGAGAGAGGTACAGTTGATTCTTGAACAACCCAGGTTTAAACTTTGCAGGTCCACTTAAATGCCAATTTTTTTTTTCAGTAAATACAGTAGAGTACCGTAAATGCATTTTCTCTTCTTTATGACTTTCTTAATAGAATTTTCTCTAACGTTATTATAAGAATACAGAATATCATACATACGCACAGTATATCATAAACATGTTGATCAACTTACGTTATTGATAAGGTTTCTAATTAACAGTAGGCTATTCGTAGTTAAGTTTTGGGGGAGTCAAAAGTTATACATAGGTTTTCAACTGCACAGGAGGTTGGTGTTCCAACCCTCCACCTTGTTCAAAGGTCACCTGTTCATAAATGCCTGAAGAGACAGAGGAAGTGAGAAAGATATTTAAGAACCTAGCCCAGGGTCTAGCAAATAATAAAAATTCCGTAAGTAGCATCTATCATTATTAGTTTTAGCATGCATTTATTCATTGTTCCTTCACAAACATTTTTGAGTGGCACCTGTATGACAGGTCACTGCACTCAAGGAGTTTATTTTGTAGTGTTCAAAACACGCAAGTGGCAAATTTAGAATAGCGCATCTAACAGAGAGAAACAACGAAGTGCATGGGAGAATTATCCAATGCAAACTTAAGAGCTAAGGGAAATCTTCTTATGTAAAATGACATGTAACTTATGAAATACCTGAAGCACACAAAAGAGGCAACCAAGAGAAACAGGTAAGAGGAGGGAGGTATGAATTTCTATGTGGAGGAGACACTGAGTCAAAGAAAACAACAAACAGACTTTTTAGAGTGTGTTCTATGGGTCACGCACCATACTAAGCAATTTGCGTATCTCATTTAAACCTCAACCTCAGCAACCTATAATTATAGAGCTGATACTCTATCTGACTCTGATGCATGGGCTGTTTCTCCAGATGCCATGGCATATTTGGGACTAGCACATCATGGGATTAGAGCATCAAGTTGGACAGGTGGTAAAAGCAGAAGGTGAAAAAGAAAAGGGGGAGACACCAGTGGCTTGAATGGCACTGCTGATCGGACTTTATGGAAGGGGAGGAAGTGTCTTAGAAGTGTGGTTTAGCAAAGTCATTGTATGGTTTGGTGCATGGAATTGGCTGGATTGGAGACAAATCCTGAGAAAGAGGTCCATTTAGAAGGTTTTTGCAGTAAGCGATGTAAGAGATAATGGTGGTTCAAAGTAAGACAGTGAAAGAAGTAACAGTAATTTGTGGACAGACCCAGGAGTTTGAAAGAAAATAAGCAATAATTAAATAAGGGGAATAGGAAGTAAGAGAAGAGCTAGGTTTTGAGCCTGAGAAACAGGGTAGATTCACTGAGATAGGGAAAACAGGAGAAACAACTTTCAAAGTCAAAACTATGTAAGAGGCAAAGTGCTTAGTATATTAGGGCCATTTAGTACATACCAGATTTTTTCCCCTCTCACTCTGTTTCTGGTTCTTTTTGCCTTTCTGAAGCTACTATTATGTACAGCCTGGTTCTAGTTTCACCATTCAACATTGTATCAAATACAGATATGAGTTATAATTTCCACTATTCTCCCAGCCAAGAAAAGTCCTTATACAGGGATCTTTTAAACTAATCAGTAAAGTAATAATCTAACCATTGTCATTTTATGGCACAAATGTTCCCCACACAAGAAAAAATATTCCTAGTTTTAAAAAGATATCCATATGATATCACTTATCAGGAAAATGCATTTCAAAATAACAATGAGATATCACCTCACACCTGTCAGAACGACTAAAATCAGTAACACAAGAAACAACAGGTGTTGGTGAAGATGTTGAGAAAATGGAAACCTCGTGCACTTTTGGAGGGTATGCAAATTGGTGCAGCCACTCTGGAAAATAGTGTGGAGTTTGCTCAAGAATTTAAAAATAGAGATGCTTTATGACCCAGGAATCACACTACTGGGTACTTACTCAAATCATATGAAAACACTAATTCAAAGGGATACGTGCACCCTGATATTTACAACAGCACTATTTATACTAGCTGAACTATGGAAACAGCCCACATGTCCACTGACTGATGAATGGATAAAGAGGATGTGGTATATATTTACAATGGACTATTACTCAGCCATGCAAAAGAATGAAATCTTGACAGTTGCAACCACATAGATGGAGCTAGAGGATATTATGCTAAGCGAAGTCAATCAGAGAAAGACAAATATCATGTGATTTCTCTCATATGTGGAATTTAAGAAACAAAACGAATCAGGAAAAAAAGAGAAAAAAAGAGGGAAAAAAGGGAAAAAAGAGAGGAAAACCAAGAAATAGGCTTTTAACTATAAAGAACAAACTGATAGTTACAGAAGGGAGGTGAGGAGGGAGGGATAAAATAGGTGATGGGAAATAAGTAGGACACTTGTTGTGATGAGCACTGGGTGATGTGTGGCATTGATGAATCACTATATTGCACACTTGAAACTAATATTACACCGTATGCTAGCTAACTGGAATTTAAATTGAATATATATACATACATATTAATTTTAACGTTTTTCAAATAAACACTTTTTCCAGGCAAAGTGCATATAACATTAATGGTATGCCTGGTGTGTGCCTGGTACATAATATATACTCAGTAAATGCACACTGAAAGAATGCTGGCTCTGAGTTCTGCTTGACCAGGTAGTTCTCAAAATCTATCTGCTTTCAACCAGAAAAGTCAAATTGATTGGCACTTGTTTGTAGAGTATTAAAAAGCAGGACAAAGTGAAAGACAATGTGAATTATTAAGTCCTCTTCACAAACCTAAAGTTCTGTAATTCCACTATGAGGAGTATCAAGAATCATGTGTCCCTCTGGACATATAACAGCACAAAATCATTTTTTCATTAGTGAATCTGCAAAGAAGGAAACTCTAAAGACACTCTGTAGATAAAGCCTATAGATGTCGTATAGATAAATCACAAGTTGTAGGTCATATAAAGCAGAAAGATTCAAAATGCTACCTAACACGTTCACCTTTTATCAGTCCTCAACATCTTCCATTAAGATATGGCTTATTGAATTCTTACTGTTAGGTCCTACGCTGCGTGTCACATACATTATCACACAGTCTTCACCACCGCACCATTGACATCAGTTACTACCCATATATGACAAATTAAAAAAAAAAAACAAAACAAAACTGAGAAAGAGATAATAACTTTCCCAGTGTTCATATTTGATAACCATGATTCTTGTCATTTTTTAATGTGCTCTGACATATATTAAAATTATCATAAGTATCTATGTGCTTGTTCCAATTCAAGTCACTTTTTATAAATATCAATTTGTAAAGATTTTCTCCAAATTCCAGCTTTCTTATTAGTAAGATGTAATAAATAACATCTACCCTGTTTACTTCAAAAGTTGGCTGGGTATGTTTGTATATGATTTGTATAAGCACTTTGTTAATAATAAAGAAATACTTACATATGGGTGGAACAGTGATAGTGTTATTAGCTTGCAGATAGAAGTTAACACTAAACTATAATCTGAATTAATAGAATCTCTGCATGATTAAGAATTAGTAGTGGTAATATTAAATACAAGCTTTCTCCTAGTAATATTTTAACAGTTTTCTTACATATAAAATTAATAAAAATTGATTGTGCCTCATTAAACCATCAAATAGATTAATATAATACTTCCAGTTTTTGGTAAATGACCATAATGGCTAATTTTTATTGGTTTGATAAAATTTATCTATATAATTAATGAGACCAGTAATTACAACTCAAAATAAAACCTGACAAAATTGATAATGTTTTCTCCCATTCTCTTTGAGATAGCTCTTTTATATACTATTATGTTTTAATGAAGTAGGTAACAAGGCCCATCTCAAAGGTCCCATTCACAATGTAGAAATATTCTAGGACAACTTTCTGCCATTGAATGCATTTTTCACCTTCAAATATTCTCCCTCACAGAAGATAAATTTTCAGTGAAATGACATCATTAGAATTCATTAGAAACATTTAATTTTTTAACATTTATTTATTTTTGAGATAGAGAGAGACAGAGCTTGAACGGGGGAGGGTCAGAGAGAGAGGGAGACACAGAATCTGAAACAGGCTCCAGGCTCCGAGCTGTCAGCACAGAGCCCGACGCGGGGCTCGAACTCACAGACCGCAAGATCATGACCTGAGCCGAAGTCGGGCGCTCAACCGACTGAGCCACCCAGGCGTCCCTCATTAGAAACATTTAATGAATCACCTGTGTTTCTCTAATAGTTGTGACCATACATCATGCTACTAACACTCAGATAAAAGAAGGCTATAAGAATAGATTGCAGATATTCATGCATACCTATACTGAGTCAAATCTGGATGAAAACTGAATTTTGTACACAAGTTTCTTATTCAGATTAAAAATAAAATGCCTTATAGATAAGGTAACACACTCACCTTGGAGAAATTAAAATGTGCCAAAAGGCTGAAGTCCAGAGTGAGGACCAAACACCTAATCTGTTTTGTGCAGACCATACATTGATCTCCAGTGCCCTTTACACTTGTAAGTATATGGAGGCATCTGTAGGCATCCATTTAACACAAACATTTTCTCCAACTACATTTCATCATTGTTTCTGTATCATAATCCAACACAGAGTTCTCATTATTTACCAATTAACTAAAATGCATTCAAGAATCTTTTACAAAGTGGAAATAACTTTATCACCTTTTGAATGAAGCTTAACTGTTTGCAAATTAGAAATATTTTTACTTAATAGCCAGAGAATTGAGAGATTTGGTTTAACTCTTTCCTCCTCCTCTTCCTCCTCCTCCTCCCTCTCTTCCTTCTCCTCCTCCTCCTCCTTCTTCTCCTTCTTCTTCTTCTAGATGAGGAAATGGAATTTCAGAAAAGTGGTGTTTCTTGCTCCAGATCAAATAAGAACCAATGCCTAAGCTGACAAGCCCAGGTCTCTTTTCTGCATGCCGAAAGCTCTCTTATTAAAGTTCTGTGGCTTGCTGGTCCTCTTAACCACACTCATGACAGCCTGATAGGAGAGACAGAATAAACAATAGAAGAAGCAAACACATTAATTACAGAGTGTGGTAATAAAAAGCAACATATACGAAGTTCTTACTGTGTTCCAGGACTTGTTCTTAGTTGTTTGTTTGTTTGTTTGTTTTCATTTAACTTGTACACATTCCTCCCAGCACCCCTGTGAGGCAGATACTGTTGATAACTTTTGTAGATGAAAAAAAACCTGAGGCACAGAGAGATTACATAACTTGTTTACTTATAGTCATGGAACTAGGAAGCAGTGGAGTCAGGGTTCAAACCAAGAAGAGACAAAGACACACATCTGTTACGGGAAGGAACAGAATGACGAGGATCCAGTCCCAGGAAAAGCAAAGTATGCAAGTCCTTGATTCTTGAAAAAGCTGGGTGGGTCAAAAAACTGAACGAAGACTGGTGTAGCCGGAATATTATTTTTAAAAAGGGGGAGAAGAATGACACAAGATAAGGGCAAAGTATGCAGGGTCTTCTTGATGCCTGGCACAAAAAGTTGAGTTTTTAAGCAGTGAAATGGAAAACCACTGAAGATTTTTTAAAAACCAGTTTGTAACATGATCTGAATTACATTTGTTCACTCTGGCTGAAAACTCCATGTTTGTTGAGATTTAACAATCGTGTCTTCATTCACATATCCATTCATTCATTTACTTAACAACTAATTGCTAAGTGCTGAGTTTAGCATACAGCCTTACCCAATATTTGCTGCATGCAATATCTCTTATTTACCAGATCAAACATACATTCACTAATAGCAAATGGTTATATCTAGAGGTTTCCCAACACTTGCTGAAACCTTATCACCTTGTATAATACGAGATACATGTCCTCAAAATATAAACCAATCTAGTGGTTATTTCTATTTAACCAACTAGTTGTTTACAGAAAGTATTTTTCCTGAATCAACTGGTTATTTTGACATCATGCTCTATTCCTTAGAATCTTAGTGATCTTTTATATTTCCAGGTATGAATATGAAAACCGTTTCAAAATGGTAAACATATGTTACTCTGACAGGCAGATACTAGGCTCCAACAGTGATAAGTAGTGCTTATCATGTAACCTACAGAGGTGCGCCTGGGTGGCTCATCAGTTGAGCGCCTGACTTTGGCTCAGGTCATGATCTCGCGGTTTGTGGGCTAGGGCCCCGTGTAGGGCTCTGCGGCTTGGAGCCTGGAGCCTGCTTCGGGTTCTCTGTCTCTGTCTCCCTCTGCCCCTCCCCTGCTTGCACACACACTGTCTCTCAAAAATAAATAAAACATCAAGAAATTTAAAAAAATGTAACCTACAGAAATCACACTGAGACATAGTATAAAGCTAAAGATTTTCAATCTTGGTATAACTTTCACCTTATACACTTAGCCAAAAGGCAAAAATGATCAAAAAGCATGTATAAATCACATATTTACTTCATGGTACACAACAGTTCAATTTCATATTTATTATATATCTACTATGTACTAGGTGCTATTCTAAAGCACTGTCAGAGATACAAACATAAATGGTATGCCTTCATGCTTACAAACTTTTGTTGACATGAGGTTTTGGTATCATGCAATTTTATTCATGTTATTAGGCAATAATCCCAAAGATTAGATTTTGCAACAAGCCTTTTGCAGAAACTTAAAAGTAGCTTTCCCAGTAAAACTGCATTGGGTTCCATTTGTTGAAGCAGGAATATCATCAAACATTCAAAACATCAAAAAAAGAAAGAAAGAAAGAAAGAAAGAAAGAAAGAAAGAAGAAAGAAAAAAAGGAAGGAAGAGAGAAAGGAATGAATTTCAATAGACCCTGCTACAGGTATATCAAAGAATTTTTTTTTTTATTCACAGAACCATGGGATCATAAAATCTCTGAACAGAAAGAGACCTAGAGGGCATGTAGTCCAATGCTTTCTGGGTTCACAGTAATATAAGAATCACCTGGGGGGCTTTTTAGTAACATAGATTCCTAGGCTCTGTCTACTAGAGTTTGATTCAGCAGGTCTGGGTGGAGCCAAGCAATCTGTACTTTGTCAAAGATTCCCAGATGATTCTGATATACAGCCAGATTTGAGGACACAAATCTAGCCCAACTCCTGATGGATCTGTTATTTAAATCTGGTCTGCACTATCTTTCCAAACAAACTGTCATTTATCATTTACTTTCTACTTGGATATACACCAGAATAGGACCCTGAATCTTAGACAGCTGCAATTATCAGGCGGCTATCCATAAATCTGCAAAATGTATATATAATACACACATATAACTGTGCGTATATGTATATGTGTGTGTGCACCTAAATTATTTGTTAATATGTGTCTCCAAAACGGGGCTGTAAGCCCCATGAGGGCAGAGTGAAGGGCAATTTTCTTCACTATTTCTATCACTTAGCTCAGACCTTGACATTGTTGTTAAGATATGTTGAATGTATACCTGATTGAATGAGGTCCTTCATTAGTTTGACCTGAGGTCTCCCTCTCAGAAACATCCACCTATTGTGCTAGTATTTATAGTTCCAGGAAACTTGGTAAGTCCCCATTCCAGACTTTCATTCCAGTCTCCAGGTATACAAACACAAGTGAAGCATTCTCTTCCCTTCTCTCCAGGGTCTTAATTACTGTATTTACCTAGAGAGAAAGATGCAGATACTTTTAACCAAAAATGGTAAAAAATGATTTTTTAACCAAAAACATGAAAAAAAAAGTATGGAATAAAGGTGGGAATTGAGAGGCAAATAATCTCATTGTGACTGGGGTAGAGAAAAGGAAGCAATGGATGTCAAGAAATGCTTTTCAAGAGAAGTGATGCTGAGGTAAGTCAATTTCATAATTGAATGTTCACACACCTTATCTCAAAGAGAACAAATTGTGTTCCTCTTCTTTTTAAGTATATATAGAGAGGTCTGTTCTCAACCCTTCTCTAGGACAAATATCCAAGTTCCGATGATTATTTCCCACAAAAGTATTATATATCCCTTATTGTTTTTTTGTTGCATGGCAAATTAACTTCAATATCCTGAATTGTAAAACTTAAGCCTCTAAGGACAAGGAATACAGCACATGGCTCTCAGGTTAAAGATGTGTAACTAAACTCCAAAGGCACCTACTTTGTTCATGAGTAACCAGATTTCTGTAGTTGTAGGTTGAGTTACAAGCAAATGATACTGATATGTACACTATAAGCAAAACCCAAGCCTCTCCCCTCAGCATGTGGAGTAAAATTGAAACTTGAAAGCTGAACAACAAATGGGTTTAAAAGGAGACACCGACAATTATTAGTTTAACCATCTCGGCTAACATCATAGATTAACTTCCGCAATCAACAGATATATAGGAATCATGTAAATATCCCCAGGTAACCAATGCTGTTTAATAAGCTGGGAAAAGATAGCTCTGAGTTGACGTCGTTGTCATAGAAACAATTGCCTATTAAATCAGTGAGAGGGCTAGAAAAATGTGGACTTATCACTTCTGGTTAAGTGCAGTGCATGGGAAAAATGAGACCATGTCAAAAGACAGAGGTACCTGCTGCAATGGTAAAATACTATTCTCATTCTAAAAGTTAATTTTCCCCTTGTTTTCTGAAGGCATATACCTAATAAGTTACCTGTCTACTCTTAAAACACACACATACAACTTTTAAACTGGAAGTGATAAATTCCATTTCTTCAAAGAGATTTGTGAAAATATACTGAGCTCCTCTGAAGAACGAAATCAACCTCAGGTTGCATCCATATACTGGAAAAATACAGACCCCCAAGGTGATCAAACAAACTGAACAGCTGCTAGATGTCCATTAAAACAGTGCTCGAAAGGCGCTCATTTGATGCATTTCTCCTGGGAGGTTTGTATCTAAAATGAAGCTAGAAATCACATTCTGTCCTGTAAAGTAACTCTGACAGGCCCAACCTGGGAGCAGGTATGTAATTAATAAATGAAAATTACTAAGCTCATTTCCTATACTTACTTCCTTTCATAGTACCTTCTCTTGAGGGGGCTACACCTGATACTTGTTAGGCTTCTGAGAAAAAGGGGATTTGAAATAAAGAGAATATACCCAGTTGCTTGTCAGGCATAGGCTTCTAACAGGTATATAGAACAAAAAGTAGAAATGGTAAGCTCCTTGAGGGTAGGAATCCTTTGGAATAGGAAGTAGCATGTGGTAAGCATTTCATATAAATAGATTGCTTGGTTATATTCAGTCAAAAAATACAACGTCTCCAATCTTCAGTCTCTAATCTGGAGAAACTGTTCATCTACCAAATGGTCATTCAGGTCTTGGCCAAAAATGACACCGTAACTTGTATCTAGGCCTTTACAGTTTGACAAATGCTATATTTACCTCATTAGTAAAAACCCACAGTGTTTTCTTAGATGGACTATTTCCTCAGAATAAATTCCACAAAATGAGAAGGGTATGGAGATGGTTACTGAATTCTGAATTTTGTATCAGTAGATGAAAACGATACTGCTGCAAATGCAGTTTGAGATCCTAAGAACTGTCAACAAACGAGGAGGTACAGAGAGGCTATTCTAGTCTGAGAGCTCAAATAGTGATTCCCAAGGCCTGTGTTCCCAGAGCCAGCAGCATCAGCATCACCTGGGAACTTGTTAGACATGCAGATTCTTGACTCCACTTCATACTTCCTGAATCAGAATCTCGGGGGCAGGACCAGCAATCTGTTTTAACAAGCTCTATAGGTCAATTTCATGTACCCTAATATTGAGAACCATCTGGGCCAGAAATTAGTAATTTGAAAACATACTTTGTGTGAAGGACCTCAAATTCTTCAGTATGGCTCAACTTTAGATGAAATGTGGACAGTGGTTAAAGCTTGAGGATGTAAAGGCAGGCAAGATGGCAATGTGCACCATGTGCCCTTGTATGGAATTTGTGCTGTATCAATTAGGATGATGGAGAGCTACTGAAATGTTTGTAAGCGGGGAATTACTACGGAATTAGCTGTCAGAATAACTCTAGGAGCAGCATGAGAAATAGACAGAGTCCCTGACTGGATGAGGCTGGCCAAGGAAATAGGGTTATAATTGGTTGGGAGATTTAACGATGTCACGGTTATAGAAGATTTCTAGAGGCAGGGAAAGGACAGTCTAACTCCACATTAGGATGGGCTGAGGAGGAGGGAGAAGACACACAAAAGCCTGTATTAACCAGTGGGTAGAGGCAGCTGGGTGGCTCAGTTGGTTGAGTGTCAGACTTCGACTCAGGTCATCCAGGAACGGGTTCGAGCCCCGTGTTGGGCTCTGCACTGACAGCTCGGAGCCTGGAGCCTGCTCCCGATTCTGTGTCTGCCTCTCTCTCTGCCCCCCCCCACCTTAATCCTCAACTGGCCTATCTGGCAGTTGATGTCATTTTTTGTTGTTTTCAAGCAAATCATCCTACAGGAAAAAAATAATTACAATCTTGTCAAAATATATGTTTGCCTCTGATCCTCTCAGCTTCCTCTCCATTTCCCCTGCACCACCACCCCTCTCCCGAGCCCTCCCTCTGGCCACACCTCCACAACTTCTAAAGGACACACACAGGGTAAGGAGCAGGTATTAAGATGAATTCTCTGTTTCCACCAAAAGTCCCTCTTTCCTCTCCAAATTATGGATAATGAGGCCAAAAGTGTAATGACTGAAGGAATGTAGAAAGGTAATTACTGAAATAATCCCCCAAATGGTGGTGACTACCAGAGCAGCAACACTCACGTTACAGCTATCAGAGCCTCCTGAAACGTGATAAACACCTCGTGTTTGCAAACCCAGATGCGCCTAAGGAAATGCCCTATTAGCAAACTACCACAAGAACGCACTACATGGAACTCATTTTGATTTTGTAATGAGAAATCCCATTAAAGACGACTATAAATTGTGGCGGCCAACGAATTTCGAAGGGGGTGCAGGAGCGAAGAAGGATGGCAGGTTTGAGGGCCTTTCTCCAGGATCCTGTCCTTAGAAGCCCGTGATCTGCAGCAGGCTCTGCCTTCACTTGTCCCCGCTGATCACTGGAGAGTTGAAGTTGAAGGGAATGCTCACTGGTTCTCAAACTGAAGCCCTTAGCTTTGAGGCTGCAGGGGAGAAGGGACGTTCCTAAAGCTTAGGCTCAAGCTTCCATAGAACTCTTAGCCCACTCCCAACTCCGATCCCTATGTCCTCAGCGGTAAGAGAACATTTTTTTCTATTGTTTCTGCACCTAGAATCACCAACGCGCCCTCCACCGCCACCGCCCCTCCCACCCCCAGCTTTCATCTAGAGGCCCTAGGCTCTGCTGCCTCTTGTCTCCAACCCTTTGTGACGCCAGTGGCCCCAGGAAGCGCCCTAGTGCTCCACTCACAAAGGCAGGTGAAAACCACAGGTGCGTCAGTGCTCCGGGCGCTTCAGGCTGGCCTGGGCTCAGGTCCTGCCGCTCCAACCCCAAGGGCCCCCCAAAGGCGAGCCCTGACACCTCTATCCTTCACCATGGCCAGCCAGTTATGCCTACCCGTCGCCCCTCGTCTCACAAACTTGAAACCCTTGATGCCGCAGGCGGGAGACGTCCAAGTGGGCATCTGCGTGGCGATCCAGCGCAGTGACGGGCGCATCCACCTCGCTGTGGTCACAGAGATCAAAAGAGAAAACGCTTGGGTCACGGTGGAGTGGGTCGAAAAGGGAGTCAAGAAGGGCAAGAAGGTTGGCCTGGAGACCATATTCCTGCTGAATCCCACGCTGGCCTCCGCTCAGCACCCCACGCCGTCCTCACTGCTGCCCTTGTCTCTAGCGCCCCCTTCGGCCATCGGGGACCAGTGCACGGCCACGAGGTGGATTGCGACCATCCCCCAGAAAAACGAAACGCCCTCAGGGGACAGCCCGGCTCTGAGAGTCCCCAGCAATCCCTGCCTGATGAAACGGAAAAAGTCTCCCTGCCTACAGGAAATCGAGAAGCTACAAAAGCAGCGGGAGAAGCGCAGGCGGCTGCAGCTGCAGATCCGAGCCCAACGCGCCCTCAATGTCAACACGGGAAACCCCAACTACGAGATCATGCGCATGATCGAAGAGTACCGCAGGCACCTGGACGGCAGCAAGGTGTCCAGCCTGGAGCCCCGGGAAGACCATCGGATCTGCGTCTGCGTGCGGAAGCGTCCTCTCAACCAGCGAGAGACCACCGTGAAGGACCTGGACATCATCACCATCCCCTCGGACAACGTGGTCATGGTGCATGAGTCCAAGCAAAAGGTGGACCTCACTCGCTACCTGGAGAACCAGACCTTCTGCTTCGACCATGCCTTCGATGACACCGCCTCCAACGAGTTAGTGTACCAGTTCACAGCCCAGCCGCTGGTGGAGTCCATCTTCCGCAAGGGCATGGCCACCTGCTTTGCCTATGGGCAGACAGGCAGTGGGAAGACGCACACCATGGGCGGGGCCTTTTCGGGAAGGGACCAGGATTGTTCCAAAGGCATTTATGCCCTGGTGGCGCGGGATGTCTTCCTCCTGCTCCAAACTGCAGCTTATGAGAAGCTGGGCCTCAAAGTCTACGGGACATTTTTTGAGATTTATGGGGGCAAGGTGTATGATCTGTTAAACTTGAAGAAGAAGCTGCAAGTCCTTGAGGATGGCAATCAGCAAGTCCAGGTGGTCGGACTTCAGGAGCAGGAGGTATGTTGTGTGGAGGACGTGCTGAACCTCGTGGAGCTAGGGAACAGCTGCCGGACTTCGGGACAGACATCAGTCAATGCCCACTCTTCCAGGAGCCATGCGGTGTTCCAAATCATCCTAAAGTCAGGAGGGAAACTGCATGGCAAGTTTTCCCTCGTTGACTTGGCTGGGAACGAAAGGGGAGCGGATACTGCCAAAGCCAACCGGAAACGGCAGCTGGAAGGGGCGGAGATTAATAAAAGTCTCCTGGCGCTCAAAGAATGCATCCGGGCTTTGGGTCAGAACAAGTCCCATACCCCGTTCAGAGCCAGCAAACTCACGCAGGTGCTCCGGGACTCCTTCATAGGCCAGAACTCCTCCACTTGTATGATTGCTACTATCTCTCCAGGGATGGCCTCTTGTGAAAACACCCTCAACACTTTAAGATATGCAAACAGAGTAAAAGAATTAACTCTGGATTTAAGGCCCCACCATCTTTGTTTCTATCCGGTTGGCCCTGAGGTGCCAAGGATGTTGGAGACTCACGTTAGAAATTCAAAAACATCCCTTCAAAGGGATGGAGTCATTAAAATACCTTGTATCCAGAGTGAGGAGGAAGAACAGGCTAAGCACACTGAAACACTGTCCACTCCATTAGGGGAGGATACAAGGACTTCGTGGAGGGAATCAAGACAACCGCCAGGGACCAACATCCAGGAGACAGCTGGTGGGGTAAACTATGATGTTGATTTTTGCATTGCCCAGTTATTGTCCATTTTGGATCAGAAAATAGGTATTCTGACTGAGATCCAAAAGAAACTGAAATTATTACAAGCTGACCTCCAAAAGAAGACCCAGTGTAGTGGAGCCAATGGCAAGAGGTCAGATCTGCAAAGTAATGGCAAGAGATAAGATCTGAAACGATGGATACACTGCTGTGGCCCCTACCTCTCTTATAAAAGAAAAAATGTCTAAATTATCTAGATACAAAGATCCTCCTGGAAGGCTTAAAACATCTTAAAATATGCTTGTCAGATATGTCCTCTTTCCTCTTCCTCTGTATTTCTGTGACTCGTTTACATTTCGTGGGATGTTGGAGTTCAACTAGGAACCACTTGCCTCCCCAGGGACATTTGGCAATGTCTGGAAACATTTTCAGTTGTCAAAACTGAGTTTGAGGCAGGGTAGTGATACTGGCATAGAGTGAGTAGAAGGCTGGGGTCGCTATTAAACATCCTACGATGTACCAGACAGCCTCCCATAACAAATAATTATCTGGTTGAAAATATCAATAGGTCCAGGGAGGCCTGGGAGACCCTGCTGTAGAAAGAGCCTAGCTGTGATGAAACCAGATACCCTAAATGGCTGACTGGGAAGGCATCCCATTGTAGATTAAAGGGAGTAGAATTGGAACACACCAAGGGGTACACAATGGGGTAAATCTAATGATATCAACTCATGAATCTCTTTCTGTTGCACTGATGTGTAGATTCAAATGATTTCTAAGCTCTAGTCATAATGGGGAGTGGGAAAGGGAGGGATTTTCTTTAAGTGACTCTGCGTGAGAGAGATTTTTATTTTCAATCTTTGAGTTGAAGTTGCAAAGTACTGTGCTTCCTGAGAGTGATAAAATAAAGTGTGTGTGTGTGTGTGTGTGTGTGTGTGTGTGTGTGTTTAGCATTGGCTTTGTTGACTATGGTGTCTTTAAGCTTTTTTTCCTCTTACTCTTTGCCAAATTGTGTGCCTAAATAATTCACATAAAAAGCTTTCCTCCATCAAATTAGGGTAAGCAGCAAGTCAACAAAGTGGTATAAAGGTTCTGGCCTGAAACAGGAAACATCCCATGAAGGCCTCACAGGTAATGTGGGAGATACCAAGGCCTTAAATCAACTGAATAAGGAAAAGAATTCCTGATTCAGTGATCACTAAGTCCATCCTTTTGGGAAAAAAATTAAAAGACATAGAAACTAATCTGCAAATATAAATATAATAAGTACTCTAATACATATCTACCTTCAGCAAACATATCTATAAAATGCTATAATAAAATCATTAAGGATCTTTTGCTTCCAAGTCTCCCAGTTCCACATTCTTTTCTTTAAAGTTTTTAAAGTTTATTTTTATTTATTTTGATAGAGAGAGAGATAGAGAGCAGGCAGGGGAGAGGAAGAGGGTGGGAGAGAGAGAGAGAGAGAGAGAGAGAGAGAGAGAGAGAATTCCAAGGAGGTTCCGCACTGTCAGCTCAGAGTCCAACGCAGGGCTTGAACTCACGAACCGTGATCATGACCTGAGGTGAAACCAAGAGTCAGATGCTTAACCGACTGAGACACCTAGGTTCCCCCGAACTCCTTTTTTAAAGAATAAATTGGGATGATTTGCAAAGAGAGTGCCTGGTAGGCTGGGGAAACTTGGGGACAGAAAATGAGTGTCCAAATTCTGTCACTACCTTTGGCAGACATGACTTACTGTTTTCAAAATTTTTCCTCTTAAGTTGCAAAGACTTCACTGGCACTAGGGAAAACTGACACAAAACTACTATAGAGTAAAATAGTAATGTCCGAGCAAAAAACTATCAGTATAAAACAATTAGAGTCATCAGGAACATCTGGTCTTCAGTAACGAGGCAATATTATGGTCTTTAAATAATTTTCTCCTCTGCTTCTTTATCTGCAGGGGTGGAGTTGTATACTATTTAAAAAAAAATTTTAACATTTATTCATTTTTGAGAGACAGAGACAGAGCATGAGTGGGGGAGGGACAGAGAGAGAGAGGGAGACAGAGGATCGGAAGCAGGTTCCAGGTTCTGAGCTGTCAGTACAGAGCCCAATGCAGGGCTCAAACTCAGGGATGCGAGATCATGACCTGAGATAAAGTCAAATGCTTAACGGACTGAGACACCCAGGAGTCTCTATACTATTGTTAAACCAAATAAAACTTTGGAGGCCTGTCCTAGTTTAGTACTAGATGAGCTTTCCTTCAAAATGAGATTTTTTTTTAACATAAATTATTTTTGTATGCAATGAAAAAGTATGGAGTTAAGCATCTGGCCTGGGTTCCAGTTTCAGTTTTATTATATAAATATCTGTCAATTTTGGCAAGTCACTTAGCCCCACTGAACTTCTTTCTTTTATATGAACCAGGGTAATTATAGCACCTACTTCAAAAGATTGGAGGGTGGCTTTATTTTCTCCCTCCCTGTACCCATCTTTTATGCCAATGACTAGTGCCTATCATTGTTCTTGTTGTTGTCATTGTCCTTTTTCTACTATCATCTTCAACTCCACCCCACCCCTCCCCCCACCACCACTCCTGCAACACAAGTTTGGGGAGCCTACTGGGAGTTTCAGCACCTGATATCAATAACATCCATTTTTTCAATGACATGTAACATACAGTGGAGTGCACAAATCTTATCTATGTGGCTCCATGAATGTTTACAAAGTGAACACCACTATATCAACACCACTTATAGAACATAATGTCCCGGAAACGTCATTCCTGCCTCATTTCACTCTGTACTACCCTGCACCAAAGATAAGGATTCTTCTGACAAAAATCATCAAATATAAGTTTGCCTTTCCCCCCCATATTTATGGGCTCATAAACTAGATCCTCTTGCATCTCTTATTTCAATTATCTATGACCGGCCTTTTTACATTGTTCTACATTGTTTCACTGCAAAAATACCTCATAATTTACAAATTTTACTCTTGATGGGAAATTGAGTTGTTTCTGTTTTAAACCATTACTAATGATGCTATGAACATTCTTACACATGTCGTTTGGTGCACATTTATATGTGAAGTATGCCTTGGAACGGAATTCTTGGATCCATAGTATGTGTGTATTCAGCATAATAGGTCATGCGCCTGGGTAGCTCAGTCAGTTAAGCGTCCGACTTCAGCTCAGGTCATGATCTAGTGGTTTGTGAGTTCGAGCCCCACATTGGGCTCTGTGCTCACAGCTCAGAGCCTGGAGTCTGCTTTGGATGCGGTGTCTCCCTCGCTCTCTGCCCCTCCCCTGCTCATGTTCTGCCTCCCTGTGTCTCTCAAAAATAATAAAAACATTAAAAAAAGTTTAAAAATAAATAAATAAATAAATAAATAAATAAATAAATAAATAAAACATAGGTCATGCCAAGGAGTTTTCCAAAGAACTTGGACCAGTGTTACACAACCACCAGCATTTTATAAGAATGATGGGTCCTCCATATGCTTGCCTGCACTTAGTACTGTTATTTTATAAAATTTGAATTTTATACTATCTGACGTGTATGGAAATGTATCTCCTTACGTTTTTTCCCCCCCTGATAATTAAAGTTGAATATCTTTATGTATGTTTACTGGCTATTTAGCCATTATCTCCTGTTCAATATATGCATTCTGGATGCAAATTCTTCTTTAGATATATGCATTGGAAATATCTTCTACCAGTCTGAGGAATGCCAATTCACCCTCTTAATGACATTTTTTAATGATCAGAAGCTTATAGATTTAATGTTCAATTTGTCAATTTTTAAAATTTAATGGTTAAGCCCTATTTAGGAAGTCTCTACCCCAAATCATGAAAGTATTTTCTTTAGTTGTCTTCTAAAACTTATGGTCTGGGCTCTGACTGGAGCCAGTGCCTGCTCATCTGCCTCCAAGGCAGCAGCAGAAGGAGCTAGTTGCAGGACCAGAGCCAACTGAGACTCCAAGCATAGGGTATGAGATGCCCTTGGGTCTTCATCTGGGACCACGTTTGGCAAATCTGCCATGAAGACATGGACTCGCCTTCTCAAAGCAACTCTCCTCAGTAATAGGTTTCACTGAAATTTCATAACTTCTGACCTGGATCCCAAAGTTCCCCAAAAAGGCATTTTTTGTCTGTGGATGGTTGATATATCACTGTTTATTGAAAAGGACAGGAACGCCTGGGTGGCTCAGAAGGCTAAACATCTGACTGCAGCTCAGGTCATGATCTCATGGTTCGTGGGTTCGAGCCCCATATCAGGCTCTGTGCTGACAGCTCAGAGCCTGGAGCCTGCTTCAAATTCTGTGTCTCCCTCTCTCTCTTTCCCTGCCCCACTTGTTCTCTCTCTCTCTTTCTCTCTCAAAAATTAATAAAACATTAAAAAAGAAAATAAAAGCACAGGAGCTGGGGACTTTCTATTCTCCCATCTTGTTCACCCTATGAGTCTTATCTCACCCAGAGTTCTCTTTAGGGGAAGACTTTACTGATTCAATGTATTTAGTGGATAGAATATGATTTAGATTTAGTATTTTTTCTTACACAGTTTTAATAGGTTGTATTAATTTATTATCATAGAACTATAGTATACTCATTATCTTTAATGGTCATATTATTGGTTCCAAATTTTTCATTCCTGATATTATACCTTTTTTTTCCTTAGTCAGACTTGTCATATATTTATAAGTTATATCAGTCTTTTCAAAGGAACAACTTCTGGCCACTTTATTTTCTCTACTGTTATATCTTTCCATTTTCTTGATTCCATTTTTCCTCCTTTGTATAATTTCCACTTTTTTTCACCTTTTTGAGCTCAATACTTAGACCATTAATGTGTCAGCTTTTTGGGGGCTTTTAATATTATAAATTTCCCCTACATACTGATTTATCTACATAGAGTAAGGGCATGCCACATTGATCCATAGTTCTGATTTGCCCTTAATTTAGAGGATAGCATGCATCACATCTTCACTGAAATTCACCATCATGGAAACTTGCCTTCCGAAAACTATGAGCTTGCTAAATTATCTACTGAGTTTTTAAGTCACTTTTCAACTGTTTTCTGTTTTTCCCTTTTGAATATTGATCTATGTATGCACAGCTTTGGATTCAGCAAATAGCTGAAGGAGAATTTGCACAGGAAGTGTATGTCTCATTCCTCTATGCTCCCCTTTTCTCCAAAATCATTCCTGTTGGCTTGTAGGCCTGAACTTCCATCTCAGCCTCCTATGAGACTTGGTCCCTGTGAGGCTGCAGCAATATTTACTTGGCTAACACTCATTTGGTCTTACTGTTTTCATTCAAGAATCAGCAAATGCCTCAAGGGGAAAAGACAGCAGCAGTGAATGTAAAGGCTATCTCAATGTAGTTGTCTTTGTGATTTTTTTTTTTTTATAGCTTTGGCTTTTAGTCTATTCACAGAGTTATGCATCCCTTACCACAAATTTCAAACATTTCATCACTGCCAAAAGAAACCTTGTACCCCTCATGCATCACCCCTTAATTCCCATATCCCCAGCCCCAGGCAGTCACTAATGTACTTTCTGTCCTTGTGGCTCTCTGCAATTTTGACCCTTTTTGTCCTGCCTTGTCCTTTCATTATTGTATTCAACTTTACTGTGCCCTTGGTAGGATAGCTTGTTATTCTATCTTGATGACACTATATTTGATGACATAAATAATTATGCATTTTATACATGACATTGTAGACAAACTACATATTTTTAACAGCATTTCTTACAATAAGTTCTAATCAATCTCAACCAAATGAAAATTTCCATTCTATGTTGAAACTTAGCAAGTAAGGGAGAGCCGCATATCAAGATAGGTAACTAATGGCACCCATTGTTGGAAAGTGGATACAGGACAATGTTGAGTTTGTCGTTTGCCACCTAGAGAGATATATGTTAATTATTAATGAGCTTTTATCTGGTTTTTTGCTTACTCATTGTAGGTTTGGAAATTAAGGGGGCATGCCTGGATGGCTCAGTTGGTTAAGTGGCCATCTTAGGCTCAGGTCATGATCTCTTGGTTCGTGAGTTCGACCCGCATCGGGCTCTGTGCTGACAGCTCAGAGCCTGGAGCCTGCTTCGGATTCTGTGTGTGTGTGTGTGTGTGTGTGTGTGTGTGTGTGTGTCTGCCCCTCCCCTACTCACTCTCTGTCTCTCAAAAAAATGAATAAACGCCAAAAAATTAAAAAAAAAAGAAATTAAGGGAAAATGGAAGAAATTCCTGAGTGCAATTCATCCACAGATCTTAACCTTCCTTAGCAACAGCTGTGTAAACAAACTTATTTATGTATGTGTATATATACACACACAGTTTTATTTATATAGTTAAATATTTTCCCCTGGATTGTTACATTCACATCTGTAGAACACAAAAGCTCTCCTTTAGTAAAACAAAAGACAAAACAAACAAAACAAAAACTAAAAAACAAAAAACAAACAAAAAAACACAAATTGCAGTCTTGCTAACTGGTTTTAGTGTATTGGCCTCTACTGAGTTGCCATTATTCCTTAACAAGTACACATTAATGTCTCCACCATTGCTAATTTTTTCCTGAGAATACATGTGGTCCTTGAAATGATCTCAAAACACGTAGCATAGAATTGAACATGAACATCAGAAAACAAGACATTATGTAAATGAAAAAAAAAACCTCAGAAAATTAATTGGGGTCCACTAAAAAGAGACTTGCTGGCTGTTCAAACAGATGTCCTGAAGTTAAAGAGGAGGGTTGTAAAGTAAATTAATGCCTTAACAAGATTGTTTGGAAAATGGCAGAGCTCCTAAAGTGAGAAAAATAAAATACTCTCAGTACTTTGAAACATCCATTGGCACACAGAAAGTTGACACGCTAATTACAAGCTTGCATCTGTTAATTAAAGGAGCTTTTCTACATTCCTGTAGTGGACAAACTTATTTTGAATTGCTGCATAACCTTGCAATTAATAAAACTGCTTTTAAGATACTGAACTTAAGGTTTCATAATTTCAAATCCTCCTTCCCACAGTTAATCTATGGTAGTAACGTTTTACAAGATCATTCTATTATTTTTTCTCAGGGAAATTATTTTCAATGATCTACATAATAAAACGGTATGAGAGTCCTAGATAAATATTTATGTATTGGTTCAATGAATAAGTGAGTTATCTTTTCTTTGAAGTTCGATTACTGATTTAAAATATCAAGTAGCAGAAACACAGTGTCTAGTATGTGTTTCTTTTAAAAATGTCAAAATTATCTGTTACTCAAAGTGTAGAATATTATCTTCAAAGCAAACTTGTCATTGATGAAGAATTTGTGTGATTCCTTTTATTCTCCAAAAGAGCAACTGCTGAGAGAAAACCTTAAGGCATCATTTTCCTGAAGTGTGATTGTTTCTTCCTATTCAGGCCATTTCCTTTCTAATCTTAAATAAAAGTAATCTCAGTAATTAAAAAGAAAAAAAAAGAGGATTTTAATGGCTTAAAGAAGATATGGAACCAAATCAATGATTGGGGATAAAAATCGGACAGACCCAGGCAGCCTTCTCTATTTGTGTGTTTGAGGTGACCCTCAACTTGAATGAAGCTGTCTCCCAGGCAGAGCTAGAATACAAGGGCTTGAATGGTCACAGAGGAAACAAATGGAATAATTGGGAGGAAGAAAAATGGGAGAAATCATCAAAGCAACAAGTACAAAGGGTTTTACCCTGAACTAATTGAAAATAAAAGTTAATGACATGGTTCCAGTTAATATACTACGCTCAGGCTTATGTTTGCCATGAGGTTTGTGAGGACAAAAAAAGAGAAAACCGTACTGGACCACAGCGACTCTAAATTGTCAATCTTATACTAACTCTCATTACACGATTCTAAATGCTGAGATTGAAACCAAATGAGCTAAGTGAGCAACAATGCCAGATTTAGAGTCAGAAACTGCGTATAATTTCTTCACCCCCCCTTTTTTATATTTTAAGTTATTTATTTATTTATTTATTTATATAATTTATTGTCAGATTCGTCTCCATACAACACCCAGTGCCTTCCTCCCTGCCCATCATCCACTTTCCCCCCCTTCCTCACCACCCCCCATCAACCCTCAGTTTGTTCTCAGTATCCAAGAGTCTCTTATGGATTGCCTCCTTCCCTCTTTAGAACGTTTTTTTTTTTCCCCTTTCCCCTCCCCCATGGTCTTCTGTTAAGTTTCTCAAGATCCACCTATGAGTGAAAACATGATATCTTTCTCTGACTTACTTCACTTAGCACAATACCTTCCAGTCCCACCCACGTTGCTGCAAATGGCCAGATTTCATTCTTTCTCATTACCAAGTAGTATTCCATTGTATATAATTTCAAGCTTTGCCATTGAGTAGCTATGTGACTTCAGACAAGTAATTTGACTTTCTGTATTCTTCATTATTCTTAAATCTTTTTTTTTTTAAGTCTAGAAATGCAACACTAATTTCACAGAGTGATATTGGAAAATCAACATTAAAATGTTCAGTAAAAGATTTTATTGATAATCTTCTGGGATGCTAAAGATAGAAACATGGGCATATAATTATCTCTGCCTTTAAGGAACTTATCATTTAAATGAGGAGACAAAGCCTTGCACAACTGAGAAATACATTTAAAAAATGTGTTATCCTGCTATAAATGGTACTATGGGACAACAGAAGTTGATGGTTAATTTAGCCAAAGGGGTATTGGAAAACTTCCAAAATGATCCACTCCTGAGTCTGGAATGATGAAGGAAGAAACTGGTAGATCTAAAATGAAAAAATGGGGGTGCCTGGCTGGCTTAGTCAGTTAAATGCCTGACTTCAACTAAAGTCATGATCTCATGGTTCATGAGTTTGAGCCCCACATCAGGCTCTCTGCTGTCAGCACAGAACCTGCTTGGGATTCTCTGTCTCCATCCCTTTATACCCTTCCCCTGCTTGTTCTCTCTTTCTCTCTCTCTCTCAAAAATAAATAAACTTTTTTTAATAAAATAAAAGGGCCACCTGGGTGGCTCAGTCAGTTAAGCGTCTGACTTCAGTTCAGGTCATGATCTCATGGTTCGTGGATTCAAGCCCCGCACTGGGCCCCGCGTCGGGCTCTGTGCTGACAGCTCAGAGCCTGGAGCCTGCTTTGGATTCTGTGTCTCCCTCTCACTCTGCCCCTCCCCTGCTCACACCCTGTGTCCCTCTCAAAAATGAATAAACATTAAAAAAAATAAATAAAATAATAAAATAAAATAAAGTGAAATGAAAGAATAGATATTCAAAGCAGTAAGTAGGCTGAATTCTTTGGTATTAGGAAAGGAAAACCAGCCAAAAGCTGGCTCAACACCGTCATTCTCAATAAAATGTAGGCTCTTTGAGAGCAGGGACAATACATTACTTGGTTTATATTTTTAGCATCTCACATGATCCCTGACACTATAGAAACTCAACACTCGTGTGGGGATATTTGTATTTTCTGTCAGTTTCACCTAGCTAGGGTTGACGGAAAAGTATAGATCTTTGTTTTAAAAAAAATCAATATATTTTGAAAAATTATTCTGTCTAGTAGCAGAAAGTAAAATCTTTGCATGGGCAGTAGCCACAAGTGAATGTCTTGTCTTTAGCCTTTGCTTATCTGACAAACAGTCTAAAGAAGGAGTCATATCCTCACATTGGCCCCTACCTGGCCTCAGCTCTCCAACCTGACATCTAGCAAGCAGCTCCATGGAACACCTGCTAATGCTAGTCATCTGTCTTAGCCACAGGGCTCCTCTAGGTCCTTTGGCATCGACTGTCCCATCTCTGCCACAGTCAGCCCTACAGGAAAACATTTGGTTCTTAGCTGCCACCTACCAGAGATGCACCCTGAGGCCCTGGAGGCATGGATTCAGCCACTGCTTGGCCACATGCAGTTCTCTCTACACTTGCAGGGGACTCATAAACGTCTTAAAACCCAACCAGGAATCTGAACATAGGACTCCTTGGGTCCTTAAATCATTGTAGGGTTTGACCACCACCTTTTAGGGTATGTTTCAAAGAGAAGATGATACACAACATACTTCTGCCTCTATTATCCCTCTCATGTTCTCTCCCATTCAATACCTCGTGGAATCTTATTTGGGCAAGCAGGTAGGAAAAACTGTTGCTTAAAGAATAAACTTTATAGCATGAGTCCTATAGGTCCATATTTTAGAAAACAAAAGACTCTCCCCCTTGCACTTCTGAAAGCGTTTTCTTGCAAGACCATTATCTCTAATGTCCATTCCAAAAGTCAATTTTAATATCCAGAAATAGAATATTGACATTAAATTCTATGTTAACAACCCTCTCCTAAAAGGTGTGATCCTATAATTTCCTAGCTGCTAGGGTAAGGAGTGAGAGTACAAGGAAGTGTGTTTCAAAGATGAGGCCAATGAAAGAAAAGGGGGAGCTACATCAGTCAATAATTCATTATATTCACACACCTGCCCTCTTCCTCATAAGAAACAAAGGACCAAGAGAAGAGATGATGTTATTCTTATTGATTCCTGTGTCCCCAGCACCTAAAACAGCACCTGGTACATAAATGAAAATAAATGTTAAATGATGAATTGTACATAAGGTGTCTCAAAGATTTCCCACCAATGCAATCATTCAGAAAAACATTCAGGGATTAAAGGGCAAGAGATAGAAATCTGAGAACATGAATATTTAAAAGAATATTTATAAAGATAGTGGAAAATTATCAGTGGAGAAAGATGAGAAGGAGAGGTCAGAAAAGTAAAAGAAAAACCAGTGGGGGCAGGGGAGGGTGGGAAATTGGCACAGAAAACACTGGAGAAGAGAATTTAAGGAGAGAATAGTTTACAATGTTAAAAAAAATAAAACCACAGATTGAATAAAATAAACAAGAGTAGGTCGGTGGTTTCTGACAATGTATAGGTCATTAATAACATCTGAGATCTCAGCCTGAATGAAATGGTTGGTCCAGAGGTCATTTTGCAAGGGGTTGAAGAGGCAGAGAACAGTCTGGGTAATGAATGTGAAAGTGCTTCATAAATTCTGAACCCCTTTACAAATACAATTAGGATACACAGCTGGTTAGTTTCAGGGTCTGGCTATTGCTCATTCACCAAACTTTCTGAATTCAGCTTTTATTTTTTTTTATTTTATTTTATTTTATTTTATTTATTTATTTATTTTGTCTTCGGGCATACACTTCCTAAGGCTTTAGCAGACTATGTTGCAATCAATGGAGAACTTAAGGAAACAGATGTCCTTAAATTTTAACAGTCTTCTTGGACCTTAACCTAATCTTCCATATATGTCCCACGTGTAAAAAAGCACACTATCATTAAACAATCTCCGAATAGTCCCCACTGTTAGTGCCAGGTCATCTCTCTGATGCCAAAAGTTTAGCAGCGTTAGCTTAGCTTCATGAAAATTTCTGATTTGTTCGGGCAAAATTGATACACATTTAAATATGGCCTTGACTGCAGCCATGAGATTTGGAACATAGTCTACCACTTGGCCATCCCTCAGAACTGGACCGGATTGCGTTCGTTTCAATCCCTCTTCTTTCTTGCCTCGTTTATCTCTGGTTTCCATCTTGTATAGATTCCTTGTCAATCAAGTCAGCTTGCCACATGCAACACAGACTTAAACTATTATTAATCATACTCTGAGAGGTTTCTTCCTCTGCCCTGAGCCCCTACTTCTCAAAAATCCTTATTCTTAATCTCCTTGTAATGACATCTAATTGTCAAAACGTTAATATGAGGCATAAAATAGCAGTTTTATTAGATTAGTTATATATAAATGATTCAGAAAGTAATGAATTGAGTATATTCTTTTTTTAGGGACACTAGCAGGTATTAATATTTAAAAGATGCCACCACTCTGAGATTTTTCTACCAGAACCCTGCAACTTATCTGTTCGCCCAAGAATTGTTTATGAAGAAAAGTCATCAAATGAAGTAATTTCGTATTTATTTTTATCGGCAAAACAGTGACATCTATTGTTCAATGTTATATAAAATAGAATTTAAAGATCAAAAGCAAAGATCTGAAGCATTCATTTCAGAATAATAGCTCTCTTAAAACTAATAGGTAATACCTAAACATTCATTTTTAATATGAAATCAAATCCAGCTGATTATTTAGGAATATGAACATTTACTCACTATTCAAAAGCCCCAGGATCTGTCTAGTTGCTAAAAAATAGGGAGGGAGAAATAAGGCAATAAAAATATGGGATGTGATTCTTAAAGTTAGCTGCATTTTACAACAGATGTGTTTTTCTCTTCACAAATCACTCAAATACATACAAATGAAATTTGTGAATGCCCAAACTGAATTCTGAGTTCAAGGCAAGTTTCTTTTTCCATCTTGCCCCTGTTGTTAGGTAAATCTATGAACTATAAAAGTTGTTTACCGTCTTGGCTATAGTTTATTGTTTAGAAGAGAACGGGGCTTGACCCGAAGATGATCAATTTCCTTCTAGCTCTTGCTTTTCTCTAAGATGTCATTCACAACCATTCAATTAAGCAAAAATTTTTAAAGTTGACAATACTGAAGCCATGAGGAATCAGAATTCTCAAACATTGCTTGTAAAAGCATAAATCACTACACTCCCTTTTCAAAGCAATTTGACAATATCTTGTAAATTTTAAGAAGGACATATCCCATCATCCACCATTTCCATTTGGTAAGCACTCCAGAAAGAATTTTCACACATGTATACAAGGATATATTTTCAAGAAATACAACAATGTAATATTGAAAATGTTGTAATAAACTATCTATTATAAGAGAGTAGATAAAATCTTGCACATATATCTATTGATATACTTTAAAACATACAACGGTTGAATTAGAGTCTATCAACATAGGTAAATCTCAGTCAAACAATATTAATAAAAGAAACAAGTTCCAGAATGATATGTGCCAAGTGATCTTATGTATCATGTAAAAGACCTGCATAATATTCTATTCATTTATATGGACACATCATATGTAAAAAAAAGTATACAACGATCATGAAGATAATAAATACCCCTTTCAGGAGAATGTTCACCGGAAATAAAAGCCAGTGAATGTAGTAAAAAATGGGCACTTAATTACATGGAATCTTAAATGTTTTCCTTATTGAAAAATAGGTAACAAATCAGAAGCAAAATAAGGCAAAATTAGAAGTTGTTATAAATGAATGGTGGGTGCATTGATTCATATACAAAAATTATACTTTTTAGCATGTTTGAAACCTTTGATAACTTTGTTACAAATGGCATTAAAATATTAGGTTGAGATCATATAGAAAAGTGAGTCTCTAGCTAAATGAGTTTCTTTCTGATGAGAGCCAAAATAAATAATTGAGATGATGCAGGGGAATAAAAGAGTTTAATTTTATGAGAAAACATGTAATAAACATGATATGTTTTTTTAAAAAATGATCGGCCAATTCACTGAAAATGATTATATTTGTGGTCATGTGTGAATATGGCATTTACCAACCAGCAACAAAAGAAATAAGAGCCTCAACACATGGCCCTTTAAAGAAACCTAAACATGAGACTATAAGCATTTTTCAGTACATGACATGGTAGATAATGTTTCAAAACACGGCTACAAGAACCCTAATGTGACTTCAAAGAGCTTCTGAGCAGTGGTTCACTCTGATTGCAAGACGTTCCATTTGCCAGAAGCTCTAGATACCGCTAATGGAGAGGGAAAAATTGGAGACTGCCCATTGTTACCTGGGGTCTTGGCCCCTGAGAATAGTATATTCTTCTGTTATCAGAATATTTTATTTTAAAATAAATTTCTAAAATAATAAAAAAAATGATCAAACTGATCATCATATTTTGGAAAAATGATCAGCCTTTGAAGATGTAAGACTTAAAAAGTGTAATTTTGGAGAATAACAATGAATGGGCTTTTGTTTTGTTTAGACACCTAGCAGTCTGAAAGCTCTCTCTCTTAAGACGTATGCAACCTCTATAGTCATTGTTTTCAATTAATATTTTTGAGCTTATATTACATGACAACACTCAGTTGAGTGTTCATTGACTTCTCATAGCCTTCTTAGATAAATGTCATGGAGGTCACTGAGGTTTATTTATATGCAGAGAAAGTTGGAGGAGTCCAGAGAGGACATGCAATCCAAGCTGGGTCCTAACAGAATAGGACAAGAGGCACATATATCACTTCCAGAGTTCTCCTCCCAGCCTACCTTTTACCCTTCATTTCAAGTCTCTTCACTGCCACTTCCTCTCTCCAGCCCTGTATTCAAGTAGGAAGGCTGGTTGTTGCTTTCTACTCACATACAAATTTGAAAACCTGTGCCATGGCTACTATTTTCTGGTCTGGGTTAATATGGAGGAAGCATCTCATGATCTCATGACATCTCCTCACACTTTGCTGAGGGAATATGTCATGGCACAGACTACAAAAAGACATAGAAACTCAGTGGTCAATTGTCAAGTCCCCATGGACATGCTCATGTGGGTAAAGAGGTAAGAAGTTGGGCAACACCATCCATTTAAAGCATATAGGTTGTGGGTAGTTTGGGGTCTCTTATCCTGCTATCTCTAAATATCTCCTTGCCCCCTATTTTTAAAAGTTACCATTCACTTTTATTCATATTAAACGTGTTAATTGTATTAATATTAATAAAATATATATAAACTTTCTATTTCGGACATAAGGAATCACTATAAACTTGGTGGCTTAAAAGGTAGCATACACTTATCGTTCTGCAGGTCAGAAGTCTACTGTCACTGGGCTAAAATCAAAATGTTGGCAGAACTGTATTTCTTTCTAAAGGAGAATTCATCCCTTTGCATTTTCCAGCTCCTGGAGTTTAGCCATATTCCTTGGCTTGTGGCCCCTTTCCTCCATCCTGAAAGCTGGCAAAGTTGCATCTCCCTGATCTCTCCTCTATCATCACCTCTTTCTCTCTGATTACAACTTTTAAGGATTCGTGCGATTACATTGGACCAATCCAGACAATGCAGGATAATATTTCTATTTCAGAGTCGTTAACCTGAATCACATCTGCAGAGTCTCACCATGCGAAGTGGCATATCCACAGGTTTGAGTTGTAACCATCTTTTGGTGTAGATTTAAAAATAGTAACGGCATCAACATAAAGTGAAGATATGAGTTGAGAGGTAACCCTTACTTGCTTAGTTGTCTGGTCCTTTACATACATTATCTTATGGAATTTTCAAAACAACTCAGGAAGTTAGATGATAATACCCAAAGTAAGCAGATAAAAAAAAAAAGGATTTCAGAGAAGTTTAGTGATTTACCCTAAGTCACATAGTTTAGAGGCATCCATTCCAGGAGTTGAACACAGCCTACCTTCTGCAGTAGGCTTCTTAAGGCAGTAGACCAATCTAAAATTAAGAGGTGTATTTTAGAGGAAGACATATTGCCAACATGCAGAAGTTTAAAATCACTTTTTAGTTTAAGTAATTTATTTGCAAATCTGACCATTACTCGAAACCTGGCATATTAGTGTCTGCTTTTCCTAGAAACACTCTCTCAGTAAAAGACCTATAGTGTGTGTCCTGATTACTCAGTTGGAAAACTCCCTGCCTTTTTGCTGTTCTGTCCTTGTTACATCACCACCATTCATTCATCGTGAAGACATCACCAGACATCATCCTCCTGTCTCTTGCCTTTAACTATGTCACAAACTCACCTATTCCCACTGCCACTCCTTTGGTGCCCATGAAAATCTTCTCTCTCATGTCTGACTGCAATAGCCTTCTGACTGGTTCTCTTGCCTCCTGTATTGCCTGCCCCACACCTACCACCCATTTTCCCTCCTTAGAAGAAGAGTCAACTCTTTAAAATTTTCATCTCAGCCAGAAAGTCACTTGCTTGAAGCTTTTGGAAGGCTCCCCATTTCCCTCATCTCCTCTGAGACAAAGGATAAACTCTTGATCCTAATAGACCTGCCCAATTGACTCCTGCTTTCCTCTTCAATCTAATTTATCTCACAACTACCTCATACTTCTTCCTTCCCTCCTTCACACAAGTTCATGTTGTATTGACTTTCTTTCCACTTCCAAAATATCAATTTCCATCTCTCCCCCTCCATCCATCTCCTTTTTTTCCCCCTCTTCTGTTCTCTCTCTCTCTCTCTCCTTCTCTTCTCTATCCTTCACCCTCCCTTCCTCTCTCTCTCCCTCTCTCTCTTTCTCTCTGAGTCTCTCCCTCTCTCTCAAAGGTGTACACAATCTCTTCACCTGAACTTTCCCATATCTGCTCCTCTGGAAAACTCTCAGGGAAATCTCCACATGTATGACTTATGCACATTCTTCTCTGTGTTCCCAAATCTGAATTAGTGACCCTCATATATGTTCTTACAGCATCATGTATATCAAAACACTTTTTACTCTGTAGTTTTCTTTTCTGTTCATAGCCTTACTATAGAACTAGACCCTACATTGGAGTATAAGGGCCATATCTTCAAATATTTGCAACTTTTGATTACATATTTGCCTTTTTCTGAGGGCACAAATACTTACATATGCATCTTTTATGATTAGGATTTCTACATATAGTCTCCAATTCAAAGCTAGTAAGACACACAGAAATGGATAGATCATCTAGACACACAGTCAATAAAGAAACAAGGGCCCTGGGGGCGCCTGGGTGGCGCAGTCGGTTAAGCGTCCGACTTCAGCCAGGTCACGATCTCGCGGTCCGTGAGTTCGAGCCCCGCGTCAGGCTCTGGGCTGATGGCTCGGAGCCTGGAGCTGGTTTCCGATTCTGTGTCTCCCTCTCTCTCTGCCCCTCCCCTGTTCATGCTCTCTCTCTGTCCCAAAAATAAATAAAAAACGTTGAAAAAAAAATTTTAAAAAGAAACAAGGGCCCTGAATGATACATTGGATCAGATGGACTTGACAGATATATTTAGAACTCTGCATCCCAAAGCAACAGAATATACTTTCTTCTCGAGTGCACATGGAACATTCTCCAAGATAGATCATATACTGGGTCACAAAACAGCCCTTCATAAGTTTACAAGAATTGAAATTATACCATGCATACTTTCAGACCACAATGCTATGAAGCTTGAAATCAACCACAGGAAAAAGTCTGGAAAACCTCCAAAAGCATGGAGGTTAAAGAACACCCTACTAACGAAGGAGTGGGTCAACCAGGCAATTAGAGAAGAAATTAAAAAATATATGGAAACAAACGAAAATGAAAATACAACAATCCAAACGCTTTGGGATGCAGCGAAGGCAGTCCTGAGAGGAAAATACATTGCAATCCAGGCCTATCTCAAGAAACAAGAAAAATCCCAAATACAAAATCTAACAGCACACCTAAAGGAAATAGAAGCAGAACAGCAAAGGCAGCCTAAACCCAGCAGAAGAAGAGAAATCATAAAGATCAGAGCAGAAATAAACAATATAGAATCTAAAAAAACTGTAGAGCAGATCAACGAAACCAAGAGTTGGTTTTTTGAAAAAAATAAACAAAATTGACAAACCTCTAGCCAGGCTTCTCAAAAAGAAAAGGGAGATGACCCAAATAGATAACATCATGAATGAAAATGGAATTATTACAACCAATCCCTCAGAGATACAATTATCAGGGAATACTATGAAAAATTATATGCCAACAAATTGGACAACCTGGAAGAAATGGACAAATTCCTAAACACCCACACTCTTCCAAAACTCAATCAGGAGGAAATAGATAGCTTGAACAGACCCATAACCAGCGAAGAAATTGAATTGGTTATCAAAAATCTCCCAACAAATAAGAGTCCAGGACCAGATGGCTTCCCAGGGGAGTTCTACCAGACGTTTAAAGCAGAGATAATACCTATCCTTCTCAAGCTATTCCAAGAAATAGAAAGGGAAGGAAAACTTCCAGACTCATTCTATGAAGCCAGTATTACTTTGATTCCTAAACCAGACAGAGACCCAGTAAAAAAAGAGAACTACAGGCCAATATCTCTGATGAATATGGATGCAAAAATTCTCAATAAGATACTAGCAAATCGAATTCAACAGCATATAAAAAGAATTCTTCACCATGATCAAGTGGGATTCATTCCTGGGATGCAGGGCTGGTTCAACATTCGCAAATCGATCAACGTGATACATCACATTAACAAAAAAAAAGAGAAGAACCATATGATCCTGTCAATCGATGCAGAAAAGGCCTTTGACAAAATCCAGCACCCTTTCTTAATAAAAACCCTTGAGAAAGTCGGGATAGAAGGAACATACTTAAAGATCATAAAAGCCATTTATGAAAAGCCCACAGCTAACATCATCCTCAACGAGGAAAAACTGAGAGCTTTTTCCCTGAGATCAGGAACACGACAGGGATGCCCACTCTCACCGCTGTTGTTTAACATAGTGCTGGAAGTTCTAGCATCAGCAATCAGACAACAAAAGGAAATCAAAGGCATCCAAATTGGCAAAGATGAAGTCAAGCTTTCGCTTTTTGCAGATGACATGATATTATACATGGAAAATCCGATAGACTCCACCAAAAGTCTGCTAGAACTGATACATGAATTCAGCAAAGTTGCAGCATACAAAATCAATGTACAGAAATCAGTCGCATTCTTATACACTAACAATGAAGCAACAGAAAGACAAATAAAGAAACTGATCCCATTCACAATTGCACGAAGAAGCATAAAATACCTAGGAATAAATCTAACCAAAGATGTAAAAGATCTGTATGCTGAAAACTATAGAAAGCTTATGCAGGTAATTGAAGAAGATATAAAGAAATGGAAAGACATTCCCTGCTCATGGATTGGAAGAATAAATATTGTCAAAATGTCAATACTACCCAAAGCTATCTACACATTCAATGCAATCCCAATCAAAATTGCACCAGCATTCTTCTTGAAACTAGAACAAGCAATCCTAAAATTCATATGGAACCACAAAAGGCCCCGAATAGCCAAAGTAATTTTGAAGAAGAAGACCAAAGCAGGAGGCATCACAATCCCAGACTTTAGCCTCTACTACAAAGCTGTCATCATCAAGACAGCATGGTATTGGCATAAAAACAGACACATAGACCAATGGAATCGAATAGAAACCCCAGAACTAGACCCACAAACGTATGGCAACTCATCTTTGACAAAGCAGGAAAGAACATCCAATGGAAAAAAGACAGTCTCTTTAACAAATGGTGCTGGGAGAACTGGACAGCAACATGCAGAAGGTTGAAACTAGACCACTTTCTCACACCATTCACAAAAATAAACTCAAAATGGATAAAGGACCTGAATGTGAGACAGGAAACCATCAAAACCTTAGAGGAGAAAGCAGGAAAAGACCTCTCTGACCTCAGCCGTAGCAATCTCTTACTCGGCACATCCCCAAAGGCAAGGGAATTAAAAGCAAAAGTGAATTACTGGGACCTTATGAAGATAAAAAGCTTCTGCACAGCAAAGGAAACAACCAACAAAACTAAAAGGCAACCCACGGAATGGGAAAAGATATTTGCAAATGACACATCGGACAAAGGGCTAGTATCCAAAATCTATAAAGAGCTCATCAAACTCCACACCCGAAAAACAAATAACCCAGGGAAGAAATGGGCAGAAAACATGAATAGACACTTCTCTAAAGAAGACATCCGGATGGCCAACAGGCACATGAAAAGATGTTCAACGTCGCTCCTTATCAGGGAAATACAAATCAAAACCACACTCAGATACCACCTCACGCCAGTCAGAGTGGCCAAAATGAACAAATCAGGAGACTATAGATGCTGGAGAGGATGTGGAGAAACGGGAACCCTCTTGCACTGTTGGTGGGAATGCAAATTGGTGCAGCCGCTCTGGAAAGCAGTGTGGAGGTTCCTCAGAAAATTAAAAATAGACCTACCCTATGACCCAGCAATAGCACTGCTAGGAATTTATCCAAGGGATACAGGAGTGCTGATGCCTAGGGGCACTTGTACCCCAATGTTTATAGCAGCACTCTCAACAATAGCCAAATTATGGAAAGAGCCTAAATGTCCATCAACTGATGAATGGATAAAGAAATTGTGGTTTATATATACAATGGAATACTACGTGGCAATGAGAAAAAATGAAATATGGCCTTTTGTAGCAACGTGGATGGAACTGGAGAGTGTGATGCTAAGTGAAATAAGCCATACAGAGAAAGACAGATACCATATGTTTTCACTCTTATGTGGATCCTGAGAAACGTAACAGAAACCCATGGGGGAGGGGAAGGAAAAAAAAAAAAAGAGGTTAGAGTGGGAGAGAGCCAAAGCATAAGAGACTGTTAAAAACTGAGAGCAAACTGAGGGTTGATGGGGGGTGGGAGGGAGGGCAGGGTGGGTGATGGGTATTGAGGAGGGCACCTTTTGGGATGAGCACTGGGTGTTGTATGGAAACCAATTTAAATAAAAAAAAAAAAAGCTAGTAAGACACAAATATTTAAAATTTCCACAGCTACCGACAAGAAAAGAAGTAACTGAATTTTTATAACAGAGTTATACTTCAGATTATGGTAAATTTTTAGATTGAGTATAACTGTTAGAGTTTCTGCCATAAATTTTCATATTCTGATATCTCTGTCCATGTAGTCAGCTAGGCGGCTCCCAAATCATTGTATACATTATCTTTCTCATAAATAACTGAAGATATGTATGCTTGTCTCCCACAAAGATGAATAATTGGGAGTGTTTTTTATTCATAAGTACATCAAGTCTGAGACTAAAAGAATTAAAACAAGAACTTTGCTTTAAGTCAATCAACTTCTGGAGCCAACACAGAAACATGTTAAACTTGATGGCTGTAGTGTTTCTTTCCAGTTCCCTATTGTGCACAAAACAGAAGAAGGGCCATGTTTCAAACCAATCTTCTATATTGAAATTATGTTTTTAAATCAAGTAACTCATTTAATGGACTAAAAAAAAATTTAGTGTGAAAACAAGTGGTTTTTCAACTGAGTGCTTTATATTTTAATTGCCTGTTTTTGAGTGATTAAACACACGTTGACTGACCATCATAACAATCAAATTAACGAAACAGCTGCAAATGTTAGTTCAGGCTTAATGTATCTCTTTTTGGCCCACTTACATTTGCTGCTGCTGGAGAACTCAAAGTTTAGTTCTCAGTTTTGTCAAGGAAAGTATACTTGAACTTTGAGGATAGATTGCGGAACAAAAGAAAGCAATTGTCACAGGGTAATAGCAAGAGCATCATCAGAAGACAATATTGAGTATGTCGAATACATAAAATACATTCAGAATTAGAGCCTGCATCTATTTGACAGACCTGAGGCAGTTACTGTCTGCTGCTACAGTTTTCACATAGATGCAAGAAAAAAGGGTCCTCATGCTTTCTGTGAGGTTGTGGCAGCCAAGATTGAAGGGGAGAATACAGAACAAATCATGGTAATACAGGGAAAAATATGGAGAGATAATTTTTGCAACTCAGAAATAACCTTTGAAAAAGTGAAACGTGAAGAGCCTCCTTTACTACAAAAAATATATAAAATTTGAGTTAAATATATAATCATATAATATTAATAATATATATTTATATAATATTTCACTATTGTATATAATGTACTATGATATACTAAACTATACTATATAATACTTATATTTATATAATATAATATATATAATTTATTCTATATTACAGCTATTAATTTATTATATATTATTTATATAATAATACAAAACTTGAATTAAATAATTATATATTATATATTATTATATACATTAACAATATATTACTGTTATATATAAAATATATTATATATCATATAATATAACATATATTACATATAACATGTGTTATAACATGTGTTATATGTAATATATGTATATAATACATATTATATGTTGCATATAATATATATTACATATAATATATATGCATATGATATATAATATAATATAACATACATTACTTATGATATATATTATATGTAATATATAATGTAACATATGATATATATACATATATAGGGAAAAGAAAACCATAATGCCATGTTATTCCTCATTGCTGCTATAGAGTCCAATAGAACTGGTTACGGAAGTGATGTATCTGTCATCAAAACATTACTTCTTTACTTTTTAAAAAAAAATTTTTAATGTTTATTTTTTTTGAGAGAGAGAGAGAGACAGTGGGGAAGAGGAAGTGAGAAGGGGGGAGACACAGAAGCCAAAGCAGGCTCCAGGATCTGAGCTGTCAGCACAGAGCCCAACAGGGGGCTTGAACTCACAAACTGTGAGATCATGACCTGAGCCAAAGTCAGATGCTCAACCGTCTGAGCCACTCAGGCACCTCTACTTCTTGACTTCTATTGATTTTCTGACTTTCTCATTATGTGAAAGATATGGATAGACTGAACAGATTATTTTCATATTTTCTTTAGGTTAATTCTCTTACTAAGTTCTGGGCATGAGAAAAGATTGTTATTTTGCCTTGCAAATTCTACTAGAATTTTAAGAAAAGCATTTTATATTTTACATTGCATTTTCATACATCATATTATATCTCACACTAGTACTGCAAGGTTGACTAATAAAAGTTTTAGTTGGGCTTCCCTGGAATCAGACTCTGAAATGAGGTTTTATATGCAAAAGATATAGTAAGGAAAAGATCCCAAAGAAGTAAAGGAATCCTGAGTAAGGCTGCCCTTTTATCAGAAAAAAAAAATGGATAGAGTGTAACTTAATCTCACGTGCATGGAAATTTTAGAGTACAAGTTATGTTTCAGAATTTTACCGATCTGAGATAGGGATCTAAGCTTCCATATGCCCACTGCTTTCAGACACTGGCTAAGCATTTCCAATGGGGACAAGTTTTTTCCAGGTAACCCTGTCTCATCCCATTTGCAAGCAAAATAGGTTTCAATAGCCCAAAGGCCATCCTTTGTTTGCTGTTGGAAGCAAAAACACACAGAAGTTAGGAGTAGGGAGGGATACAGCAAACAGTATTTTAAACAGTAATCCAAAGAGATCTGAGTGGAACACAAACACTAAACACCACAATCAGGTTTTACCAGCTCACGTTACATGATGAAAAACTGATGTTTAGAAAGGAAATAAGATTTATCTATCACCATATACAGGTGAAGGTGTAGAACAGATGATATAAGACCCTGATTGTAAATCCTGTGTGGCTCTGGCTGGTTCCCCATCCCCTCCCCCCCATTACCTCGTATTATATTATAATGTTATTTAGTTTTGTAATTAACATATAACCTTATAATAAAATATGACCTGATATTTTATAGCACTCTACACATTTCTGATTACTTTGAATATTTTACTTTTGTTCATGTATGTAGTTTTATATGCTTAATTAAGCCAGAGGTCACAAACATAAGGTTCTGGCAGATAATATAAATCAGTGAATCAGGACAGATGACAGAGACAATAAAGAACTGTGCCCCCATGGAGAGCTGCCACCTCTTAGCCCCAGATTATTGTTGCCACGGGGGAATAAAGATCCAGTGTTGCTGCTCTTCCATTTTTCCTAAGCTTGGCCAGAAATCAAGACATTTCACATACAGTCTCCTAGTTTCTAGATACTGGCAACTTTTTTCCTAAGTCACAAAAAGCCATGTTTCTGTGCAGGTTAAAGTATGTGCCTCATCTAGGTTATTCAAATTAAACATTTTTGAGCTATAATTCTTGCCAAACCAAAATATATAGAGAAAAGGGTTTAATTTGTGTGCTTGAGCTCAGGATCCCTAAATGAAGCCAATGCTTCCATGAACTGTAAATCTTATGCAATTCAATCAACTTTATTTTTAAAAAGTTTCTTTTCACATGAGGTATTTTTGGCTTTGAGTCTCAGTGTGAACCACAAAAAAAGCAAGAGGAGATCTCAAAACCCTTTAACATTGTTCTAAATTCTGTCAAAGTGAGGTCACTGTGACTAAGGCAGTAACTCTTAACCTCATGATACCCAATGTCCCCTTTGGTAACATTTTCCTGTACCTCTACTTTTTCAGAATAAAATTCAAAAGATACTATCAAACACTAATATAAGTTTTAATGAAATCAGTATAAAGCCCTAACCATAACATAAAGAGGAAAGAAGAGAAAGCCAAGCTACAATTAATAGCATGTATTTCTATGTCTAAACGTTTGGACACAACTATACTAGAAGATTTAATTAAATTGCTGATGCTTGTGCCTATATATAAAATATATTTGTATTAAAATATGTAAAAATTCGTATGTCAACTACAAATGAAGACCAATAAAATTCTGGGTATCTGTGATCCGAATTACAAAAATACTTTGTTCTCAGTAAAATTTTTTCCAAAACAGCAAATAATTCTTGGTATAAGTTTCCAAAAATATTAATAAAGCATATTCTTCTCTTGATGTTCATAACTGTTGAGTGGGAAATGCAATGTGCATAAAAAATCAGCAAAAATACCTGGATTTATGTGTAAAATGAGTTAGGTTCTGGGTTCAGATAGTTACTAAAACATTTTTAGTTCACGTGGATAACCATTAGGACATTTGAAAGTCATACATTACATGAGAGAATGCTTCATTATGCTTATTATCTCCTGTATTAAAAAGTTTCTAGCATCCTTTGTTCTTACCTACTAAATATTGGTGCAGTTTCCCAATTATTGTGACAACCCAGAGTCTTCCAGAGGCACTAAATTATTGCCTAAGGAGCAGTACTTTCCTCTTCAGAGCAAATGTTCTAAGACTTATCATGAAGACAGAAGTCAGATGATTAAACTAACAAAAAGTGTTGAATGAGTCAAATAAAATAGACCTCACTTTTTTTTTTTTTCAAATGACAGCTAACATGGTACCTGAGAGGAAGTGAAATCTTGAAACCAGCATTAGCCAAGGTTGGCCATCCCTAAGCAAAGAGTAAAACTCTGTTAATCACTTCAGGTTGACAAAACAGTAAACTGAAACAATCTTTGCAACATATGTGGTTGCAGTGAAAGGTCAAGAGGAATTAAGTCAACTCCTTTCTCCTATTCAAACACATTCATGCATAGCTTTGGCAGGTGCCACTTTCTTTGATCCA